>NW_009933481.1:38627-54184 GCF_000696875.1 Nestor notabilis
ATACAGGTTACTTTAATATAGCTTAAAATGAAAGCGGAGGGAGGGGGCCCAGAAAGAGATTGTTCTCCTAAGCAGGAGCAAGGCATTAAATAGAGAAATGAGAAAAGAGGAGTGTGTGTGTGTGTGGGGGGATCTGATTTAGATTTCAAATTTTTATAACCATTGGCATCTAGTTTCTAAAGTTGTATTTAAAGTGAGTAATTTATGCTGGCATCTCGCACAATTTACTTATCCTCGTTAAAACACTTGTTTTGAAATATTGGAATAGATCAGTTGCTTCCAGTTGTAAGAGAGAATGAATTTTAATTCACTGCAGGTGGTGTGAACAGCTAACTTAAGCTTACTTCACTTAAAAGTAGCTACTGCTGAGCCTTTTCACAAAGGATCTGTTTGTTGCTGAAGTTTGGTTGTTTGTTTATTGCTCAGTTCACATGAATGTTGCATAGAGTAAGGAAAACTTTCTGTGTTTTGCCTTCAATGGTTATTTCTTGGAACTAAAAGTAGTAGCTAAAGAACAAGTGCTAGATAAGAGATTTGCAGCCAAATGTTGTAAAATATCTAAATCTTCTTTATAGTAGGCTCTTACTTCCCATAATGTTATCAAATCTTACAGGCTTCTGCTGCATTTACAACAAGAAAACAGGACAAAGTACAATGTTCTGGAGCAGTCAAAAATCAAGTTGTGATTTCAATAGATTCAACTCTGTGTAGTACCTAACAAAGTTTTGAATTTAAGTAAAATTTTTAATGCCTAAGGAACTTTATTAGTTTTGGAGTCGGGAAGATCTTACAAATATTAAATATCTTTGCAGGAACACTTAGTCAGTCTGGATGAGCCAGCCTCGGAAGCTGGACAAGAAGCTCTGCTTAGACAAGAGCAAGCAAAAATCATTCGTTTTGAAAGGCAAGCGGAAGAGTTCCTCAATGCAGTCTTTTACAGAAAAGGTTGGTTTTACTGGGGGGGTGGGGTGGGGAGGGAAGTGGTATCTCTTGCTGGTCTCTTTGCATGCAATGCTGGTATCAAAGACCTGACATTCAAGTTGTTATTTCATGTCCAGTATATTTCAGTTGTAGTCTTTTATATATATTTATCAAGGGTATTAGTTGACTGTCAAATAACACAGCAATATAACAATGTGGGCTTGGGAGAGAGGAAAAGAGTATAATATACTTAGCCCTAAACTGGATCTCATCCTGAAAACACATGTTTTGCACTTTCAGAGGAATAACTCAGTTCTTACCTAGCATAACTGCTCCCCTGAAACCAGTGTTTGGGTGAGTGGGCTGTTTGGAAGAAGGGGCAAGTGGTGGGAGTGGTAGTAGGTGGGTAATTTTAAACAAAAAAATACTTTTTAAAATCTTACTTTAATGGGATGTATACTAATACAGTCTTCTCACTATGGTCTGTAGTGATTACACATCCCCAGAAATCAACAGTACAAAATAATGCTGGAATAGTGCTAAGGTGGATATATGGAGAATTCAAAATGTGATCAGCAAAAGAATTGGAAAATCAATGCTGTAGAATATCCTGAGAACAATAACAGTAGCTCAATGCTAGACAATGCTGTAAATCTCCTCTGGAGAGTTATGTCAGTTAAACTGTGCTCTTAGGAAGGTACAAAACTCATTTCAGTGTTTTCTACCAGTCTGAAAAATGGGAATCCAGAGGTTGCTTCCAAATGCATCGTGAATGAAAGTACGTTGTACTTATCAGTCTAACCCATGTGTGAGAAAATCTGCCAAATCAGTGATTCCAACCTGTCTTCTGGGGGACAATGCAAGGCTTCAGTTTAACAAATTAGAAATTGCTGTAGCCAGTCCTCAGCCCTTCCTCCCAGGGACCAAAATATTTAAAGGTGTTTTAAGCAGATAACAGTATCTTAGCTTTTCTTTTAGGACTCAAATGAAGAAATACAGACTATACATTATGATGTATTACGTAAAGTATAGAAGCATGTAGGATGGTAGGAAGGATAATTATTGCATTACTACTGATAGTTCAGATAATGCTTTTATTGCAAGTCTTCCTTTTCAGTGTGTGGGGTTTTTGTTGTTTGGCTTCTTTTTTTCCTTCTTTCTTCTAAGGTTAATGTTTCTTTTTACTTTTAAATGTATCCCATCTCTCTTTTTTAAATCCAGAAGGGATTTAAGTAAACAAAAATCTAGAGAAAATACACTTTTTTTCATTTTATCTTTCTTACAAGAGAAACTAATGCACTTCCATCACCTCCAAATGGTTTATTAAAAATATGATCCCTTTAACATTGAGCTTAAATTTTTCAGTATGACCTGCGTGTGTGTCTTATTAGAAATGCATACTTTTCTGAATGTTGGAAGACCATTGGCAGATATTGAAGTGTGCTAATGAGGGGTTTAATGCTCTGTCCATGGTCAGATGCACACAATGAAGATAATGAAATGGCTTCAGATGTCTAAGAATCTTTGTGAATTTTTTTTAATATACTCTTGCTTTCCTTCCTCTGGCAAAGCTGTGCTTGGTGCAAGAGTAATAAGGGAGGGGAAGCAGCCTGTCAGGAAGTCAGTTTTGAATCCTTAATATGCATCATTGTCAAGCTTAGCTGTATTTAGATTGCCTGAAAGGTTATTCTAACTCATGCCAATGCCATAAGATCCCCAGGCACTGCCATACCAAAGAGGACACAAAGAATGGCAGAACTCTCACACTCCTGTGTTGCCCAGAGATGCTGGGCTCTTCTGGCTTCATGCCAGTCATTAGTTCTTTCCTTTTTTGTTTGTTCTTTTCATCCTCACTGCCAGTAACATTTGAGACTGCTATTTTCTAGCCCAGGCAGATCAGAGAAGATGCGGATGTTCTGTGAACAGGTGCCTGTTGCATGTCAAGGACATGCACTCTTATACTTAACAGACATAGGCAATTAGCATGATCAGCAAACTTTCTGAGCAGGTCCATTAATCTTACGCACTTCCTCTCTGCTTTGTGCCTACTCTGTGATGCATCTTTCAAATATTCATACTTCCCAGTTTCTGTACATACCTAGTTGTCTGTTACCTTTACCTTGTGGCAGGATAGGACCTTCTTTTGATGGTTTAATGAAGATTTCAG
Organism: Nestor notabilis; assembly: GCF_000696875.1. NCBI lineage: Eukaryota > Metazoa > Chordata > Aves > Psittaciformes > Psittacidae > Nestor > Nestor notabilis. Next base: position 41,716 of record NW_009933481.1, read on the forward strand.
TGTAGATAAAATACACAAGCTATTAAAATTTTTAAAGCTCAGAGGTACTGCTTTAGACTATTTATAGCTGATGAATATTTGCTGTATTGTTCTTCTCTGAGAGTTTCTATGGTTTAGTTAATTTTAATTTATTTAAAAGAAAAACCAAACAAGAAAATGAGACACATGGAGTCAAAATAAACATCTGTTGATTTCAAGTGATGCTGCAGAGGCACCAGCAAATGTTTTCCACTTGCTTTTGAACAGCTTTAATCCATAGTGTTCAGGCTTTATATTAAACAAGAAGCCTTTAATGTGCTAGGTAACTACTCTCCTGCTTAAAAATTGAGTTCTATATCCTGAATTAGTGAGTTTATCTTGAGCAGCACTGGAAAGCTCTCAGTAGTGATCCTGTGCTTATTCTTTGAAGGCACAGATTATCAAGATGCATAGCTGTAGGTATACACAATATTTTCTCCCTGAATTTGGAAATATCTTCAGCTGTAAGGATTACTGAATTGTATTTATGGACATGGGTGCACAGTGAAGGCATCATTCTTCTTCAGAAACCATAGGTGCCACAGAGCTCTGTGTTCCTGCCAGCCCCACTTGTATATGCTACAAGCACGTGTCGAATAGTTGGTATAAGTGTGATCATGCCGCCAGTTTGTGCCTTTGTGGGCTTTTCTAGAGCCTTTCATATGTCCTTCAGCCTGTTATAGTAGAGAGGCGAGAAAATGGAAGAAATGTCACCATAGCAAAAAAAAAAAGCCTTCATGTTTCTCCAGGGTCCTTGTGGACTGCTTAGGAAGAAAATGAGAATATAAATGTACCTAAATTCAAGTTTGGCTCATCTCTTGGTAGCTGCTTAAAACTCTAGTGTCTCATCCTTAGCAACAATAAAACACCCTGTAGATTTTACAAGAAAATTATTATGAATTTACATGAACATCTTGAAAGTTTACAGCTATTATACCCTTATAAGAATATACATGGTTGCAGTAAACGGTCTTAGATTTAGAAAGCTGTGCTTAACAGGAAGGAATTTGGGCTTGATAAGTATTTAAAGCTCAACATGGTTTTTCATCAAGAAACACAGTAGCTGCTGCTTACTGCTTCTCACTGGTTTGTGGACAGCTCCATGTTTAAACCTTCATGTCAGTCATCCTTTACAGATGCACTAAAGCTGGATTGTTGGGATGATGCACTTCTGTCAGAAATGACAGCAAAAGGCAAATCTAACACTGAACTATCCCACAGAAGATTTTGCTCATGCTTTTAATAATAGTTCAATCTCAATAAATTACCTTTGAACTTGGGCAATTTTTTAGAAAGAGGAAGTAAACGCTTCTCTGTTGTTCCATTTTGAGAGCTGGTTTTAGGGATTTGCTTGGTCTTCTACTGCACAATTTTCTCTGAATGTTTCTTCAGACATAGAAAATCAGATCTTCTGAGCCATTTCTGGAGTTGTGTGGTTGTTATTGCTTTGTTTTGTGGGTTGTTTGGGGTGCTTTTTTCCAACATCCCCAAATACTTTTGTATTTATACACCATTTCATATAAATAAATTGGAGTGTCTACCTGTTCCATTTTACATTTCTAATAGATTTAGCAGCTCTCCTAGATACAGAGTTATTTTTTATTTGACACATCTTGAGGGTTTTGTGTATGTGAAAGGTCTTTGAGTAATCCCAGATGTTGCATTGATTATAATGATAGAAATGTCAAAAGTAATAGATAGAATGGGATGGGAGACACTTGCATATTTGATCTTGATATGAATTATTTAGAAGAATCAGAGCTATAGGGCTTGATTTCTCAGTAGACTTGTAATGGACAGCTGCAACTTTATTCTCCTTTCTCCCCTTCTGTAGCTGCAGGTAAGTTACTCAATTCTTCCTTTGAATAACCTGTTGAATTTTTTTTGTTGAATGAGCTTCATTACTCAGTACTTATCTTCATAAGTCTAACTCTCCTTTCTGTTTCCACACCTCTTAAAGGTCTGGTCAAATATATCTAAGTTTGAAAACAAAAGATAAGATTGCATATTTCTTATTTTGGCAAGGTTATACCAGAATTAGCAGTGGTTTTTGTTCAGGTATTCTAAGACTAAAGTACATTTTCTACAGAAACTATTTTATCTTTGGCTTTCATTCCCCTCCCCCCCCACACACCTTAGATGATTATTGTTTTTTAAAATAAACAATGATTTAATATAAAAGCTGTTTTACTTAAAGTGCTTCCTTAAAAAAAAATCTCTAATATTTACAGACAGTCCTAGGGTCTCTGACCCCAATATTCCCCTAGTGGCCCGTGAGATCATGCAGCGAATGATCCGACAGTTTGCTGCTGAATATACCTCAAAAACTAGCTCTACTCAGGACTCCAGCCAGCCCAATAGCACAAAGAACCAAAGCCTGCTGAAAGCATCTCTGGTCGCCTCCTCTCCCACGGCTGCAACTGCTCAGAACCCTGTGCTCAGCAAACTTCTCATGGCTGACCAAGACTCACCTCTGGACCTTACTGTCAGAAAGTCTCAGTCAGAACCTAGTGAACAAGGTAGGACTCTTATCAGTGTCTTGCATCCTACAGCAATCCATTAATGGCATTCTTGTTGCAAAACCAGGCAATTGGAAGGTTGCACTTTTACATAAGCTGTAAAGTGGAAAAGCAGTAGATGTTTTTAGAATAAAATAACAACTAGCTAGGTGTGGCTGGGAGAGAAGAGACTTTTGGGGAGAATGTAGGCCCATAGACGTGAGTGATTTTTCTCAAGAAGGGCAAAGGGAATGGACGTGCTCCAAACTCTGGAGACAAGTGGGCTGTTCCTACTGGGAGCCGCAAGAAACAATCTGCCAAAATAGACTGTACGGTTGCTGATAAGGCAGGTTCACATGGTCATGAAAACCATAATGTTGTCTCCTTTCTGAGATCAGTACACAGTCTGATTGAAAGACTGATTTATTTTCTTTCTGGACATAGTGTGAAAACAGTATCTTTTTAAAAGTCTGTGAGAAATGGCTTTGTGAAGGCTGTAAAAATGATACCCATGAACTGTACAAAACTTCCAGGTTTATGCATTTGGAAGAAATGTCTCTCTTCTGCCTTAAAAATAGACTTGTTCTGCCGAGCACAGATTGAATAACTTGTAACAGCATTGCAGAGCTTGTTTTAATTTGAAAACCTTGCTTGCCATTAAAAATGTTCTTTAACAAGCAAGTTCTGTGAGTGATTTACAGTATGTGAATGTTGGTTTGGGTTTTTTCCTGAAACTGTTGACTAGAGGTTATCATAAGTGTCCTACTGAGAGGATTAAAATTAGCCCCCTTACCCTTCTTTAGAAGTGTATTAGTGTCTGAAATGGTTCTGTCAAAACCAAAGTAGGCTGTCCATCCTCCAGTGGGAAAGGTGCCTTTAAAAACCAAGTACAGAACTGTGGGTATCCCTTTATTCTTTGAGCTTGGATATGTGAAGCCTTTTGCACAAAGGTTAATTTGATGTGTCCAACAGTATGCAGCTTGGGCGTCTGGACACTTTCTGCACCTACAGCACTTGCTGAAAGTTGTCACCACACTTCAGTTACAAAACTGCAGTGGAAGGTTATATGGTGTCAGCAGAAGATTGTGTGGTGCTGGTCTTGAAGTGAGGACCTGTTCATTTAGCTGATAGGAATTTGTTTCTAGCTAATTATAAATGTTTTTCACAACTGTCTGTTGCATATATGCTTAAAAATGTTAAACTGTTCTTATTGTGAAGCTTTTTGCTGAGAGGGAGAAAATCAGATTTGCTTCTGTTTCTTTTTTTTTTTTCTGGTTGCTTTTTTTAATTAGAGGATTGTAGGTGAAGAAGAAAGCATGAACTGTTCTTTAGCTACCATGTGATGAAAAAGCTCTAAGATAATTTAGAATGTTCATAGAATTCTAGTATCGTTTGGGTTGGAAGGGACGTTAAAGATTATCTAATTCCAACCACTACCCTTCATAACACTTGTTATGGAGTTAGAACATATACATATTAACTTATACAGTAATCTGTTTGCTCACATAATTTTTTTTTTCTTACAATTTACATTTAATGTACTTGGGAAGAGATTTTGCCAAGCTTGTTAATGAGAAATATAAGAGGCTGTCATGAAAGACTGCTAGCGGTGCTTATTGTTATACTTCTGTTCTAGTGGGTAAGCTAGTTGTAAACTTCTGTGGAGTATGAGGCTGGCCCTACTTGCCCTTGGAGACTTCTAGGTCATTATGACCTTTCTGACAAAGGAAGCGTGGATGCAAGTGCCCCTGGCAGCAGTCCGTGCTGTTTGGTGTAGCCCCTTGAAAAAGAGGTGCTACTTGATCCAGTCTCTGTTTCTTGTGTCTGCGTAACTGTTGTTCAAAAGGAAGATTGAATTCTCTGCTTAGGTTTGGGTTGTGGTATGTTCCCAAATGTAGTGGGTGGAACAGCTTTCCACAAGTTAATTCTAGTTCACTGTTTATCATGGATTTTTTTTTTCTCCATATGTCAAATGAGAACTTTAAGCAATCTAAAAGCCATCTTGCATTGTTCTTGTGCTGGGTGGCATTTACTTGATTAGATGGAGTAAGTGAGGAGCTCTGAAATGTCTCTAGTTTACCTTGCCAACAGGTTTCATTTATCTTTGCCTTATACATTCCTTGTTTCAAAGTTTCCAAGAATTTCAAATGGCTGTGCTGCTTCTATAACAATGTTGCCCTTTTAAAATGACCAGATTTTCAAGTCCTTTCAGTGCAGTGGGAGCAAGGCTTTGCTAGCAAAAAGCGCTTCCTTTTCTGTTGCCTAGAAATAGAGAGTTTACGTAAGGGCTTGGAGAAGAGCATGGGTGAGTGTGAGGATGTGCTGTTAGTGAGAATGGAAGAAGCAGTCTAGCAGGAAAAACAATTTGGGATATGAAGAAGAGAGGGAGTAAAATGACACAATAGAGAGGGGAAAGGGAGTAGCTGTGCCAGTAGAGACCCATTGGAGACATGGAAAAAAAGATGATGATAGCTGCCAGGTGAGGAGGAGTCTCACATTTATGTGTGTTTTTATTTGAAAGTGAGTTTCCAATATGAAATTCCCAGTGAATTTTCCTGCAGAGATTTGGATTTAAAAAAATTCAAATACTCGCTTAAAGTCCCCCTTTAAGAAGAGGGAATGTATCAGGAATTTGAAGATTACCTCATTTTGGGACCAGTGAGGGTTAGTTGTGTGATAGGTTGTGAGGGTTAGTTGTGTAATAGGTTGTGATATATCCTGAACTGTCATTTGTAGGTCACCTTTTATTCCCTGGCTCTGGTAATAGGTGCACTTTTAATTTTGTCAAGTTATGTTGTGACTTTGGAGGGCTATGTTGAAGTCACATGTAAGCCAGATTGCAAACAAATCAAAGCCTTAGTTTGTTTAAAAATAAAATTAAATAGAAAATGTTGTGTGTTAAATAAGACTTTAGCCCAAAAGACTTGTGTCAAGGGACAGCATGGCTGATCCTGCTTCTTCAAACGCTGAAGTCATTCTTTTGTCTCTACAGACGGTGTGCTTGATCTGTCCACTAAGAAGAGTCCTTGTGCAGGCAGCACCTCTCTGAGTCATTCTCCAGGGTGCTCCAGTACTCCGGGAAATGGGTAAGAGACAGCAACTTACTATGACCTTTTCAAACTGTTTTTTACTAAAAATGTGTGCTTACCTCCTGTTAATTTTAACTTACTTTTGGTGTTAACCCTTTGGAGTAATGTGTTTTTCAACTTGTGCCTTTTGGCAAATACCTTCACCCCACCTGCCAAATAAGTTGTTGCAGTTTAAAACTCTAATATCTGTTGTTTTGGCCAATTAGGTACTTAGCCAAAGATCTGTCCATTACCTGCTGCTTGGGTTTAGTGGTAATCTATGGAGATGACAGTTCAACTAAATGTACAAAGAGCCTTGGAGTCTTTGCAATACAATTTAGATTTTGTTTCACTAAGGGCAAAATCAGCTAACATTAAAGTTTAGTTTAGGAGGGTAGCAATGATTTGAGTGATGAACCAAGTTGAATTAAAAGATTTGAATCACTGCATGCTTTTTGTTAATACTTCCTACCATAAACCACAACTTAAAGTGGCTGGGGGAGGGAGTCTGGTAGCTCAGAAAACTTTAAACATGGCTTTTTGGATTTGCGATTGTACCGTAGCACTAAACAAGTTTAAAACAATAATTATAAAATCTGTGGTGTAGTACTCTTGCCTTAATTAGTTCAAGGTGTGAAAGAATGGTATATAAAGTTACTTTTAGCTTTCATATTTCTAATGGTCACTGTTTGCATACATTTAGAAACCCTTTACTCTTAGTTAGGATTGAGTTAATTGTACTGGAGAGACTGACTGGGAGTAAGAGGGATTTTGGGTGTTGATGGGAGAATTTTATCTTGAAGCTGCTGTGAAGTACAGAAACAGCGTATGGTTTAAACTGTTATTTAATTGCTGGATTTAGCTTTACAATAGCCTTTGAACAACTTGAAATTTTAAACTAACACCCCGCCACCACCACCAAACCCATGGACTAACTAACAACTGATCTAACTTCTGAATTTCTTCTTGGAAAAATATTACTGTCTCAGACTTGTCCCTTCAAGATTACTTTTTTCCATTTAATATTTCTATCAGTAAAATACCTCAGTCCTTGTTGAAAAATTAGTCTTAATACTTTTTTGTAATTATTTAGCATAAACCTTCCCCACCAGCTCTTCTCTTTTGATGCTGAACAAATTATTTCCAACTATTTTCTTAGGAAAGCAGCAGAAGCTACTGCAGCTCTGGGTTGTTTGTTCCCTTGTTGGTGTCTCAAGTGAGAGCCAAAGTCCAACACACAGGGGTGACAGGGCCAGCACCTGGCACTGCCCTTGAGCAGTCCTGGGGGTCCGGAGATGATGCGGCATACTGGCACATGTGGTTACTTGTACATGAGACTGACTGCAGTCTGTCTAGTGTCAGTGAAATCAAGTGTGACCCTCTGTCCTAGTCACCTGCCAATATGACCTTTATTTAGGTGTAAAACCACTGGTGCGCATTCAGATGCTGATACATGCTGTGGAAGGAGCAGAGGATGCATGTTGTTTGAGAGAGTTCTCTGGAATAGTAAACTTTCATTCACTTCTGGATTTTGTTCTGAATCCTGTTGACTCTTGTTGCCCACTTCAACTATGACCTGTTGCATTCCTGGAGAGAAGCTAGCAGCATACACATCAAGCACGGTGTATGGTACATGCCAGGTCCTTCTCAGTGGATGTCTTTTCTCATAAGACTTTTCTTTTTAACATCTCACTAGGGTTAAAACAATGTAGTTTTTCAGCAGTGTGTATCCTATCCTTAAATAATGCTGACTTAGCTTACACCAGTGTAGTGTCCCAGAGCATTAAAATAGAATGGCTTGCTAGTCTCTTTGTTGATCTGTATGTTGAATATGGAGAAGTTTGGAGGTGGATTTTGAAACTAGTGTGATTTAGTTTCTAGAGAGGGCCAAGCTAGCAAAAAATTAAAATACATACGTCTATCTGCAGTAGTAGTACTTTGTGTCATAGAACATTTGTGACAAAAGGAAAATGGTAAAAATACACATTGCTTTTTTGCTATTAACCCTTGATATGGATGATAGTTGGGACTTGGATTTCTTTTCCTAGCCATGCTATATATCAAATGAGAATCAGGGACGTGTATGTACGCAACTAGTTAAGAGAGCAGTTTGGTAAGTCTAGTGTAATGCAGTGTTTTTCTTTGTGATATGCAGTATCCCAGCTTTCTTATTTGGTGCTTAATGAAAGTTAAGCAAATACCTTTGAGGCCTGCTAAGCATTTTTTTCCTTACCCTGAGCAGTAATTCTTGTAATTCTTCAATATGATGTAAGTGAACATCATCCAAGGTTTCCACCTATGTGTAGATACTGCGGGTGGCAGTCATATTTGCATGTTGAATATGTTGCACTTTGGCTTACTCTTTTATTACTGTACTTGTTTAGTGGTAACGTCACACCAGTAACACAGTTGTGTATAGCTCTATGGCGTTTGATTACTACTTTGTAATTAAGGTGCTATTTGCAGACGCTTGCGCGAAGTCTTTTCTACTCCGAGAATTTGTGAACCCAACCAGAGACCAGCCAACAGGTTTCATTTTTCTTTGCCCAAAAAGCTTCTCTTTTTTTGTGAACAAGTTTTAAAACTGACTGATGCTGAGACTTAAAAAAAAATAAATTAAAATAAAATAAAAAAATAAATACAAATTTAGAGAAAAAAATAAATAACACAAAAAGTGATGTTACCCAAGCAAGGCCTTCTAATAAAGGAGTGGCCCCCTCACCCATCCCTCCCTACCTGTGCAAGTCCTGCTCACATCAGTTTCCTTCCATCCAATTAGGCGTCCTGGGAGACCCAGCCAGCACCATCCGGAGGGACTACAGAGTGGTGATGGGGTACCTCCAAGAAGCTTGCAGGATGGAACCAGGGAAGGTTATGGCCACTCCACATCTCTTAAAGTACCGCTGGCTCGATCACTCCAGATTAGTGAAGAACTGCTGAGCAGAAACCAGTTTTCTACGGCTGCCAGCCATGGGCCATCTGGACTACAGAATCATGGACAGCACTTAATATTATCCAGGGAGGCTTCTTGGGCAAAACCACACTACGAATTCAATTTCAGCCGCATGAAATTCAGGGGAAATGGTGCACTCAGCAACATCAGTGACCTTCCTTTTCTTACAGAAAACTCTGCCTTTCAAAAAATGGCACTTCAAACTAAACAGGATGGGAAAAAGGACGTGAGCCATTCGTCTCCTGTGGATTTAAAGATACCACAAGTTCGAGGCATGGACCTTTCATGGGAGTCCCGCACTGGTGACCAGTACAGCTATAGCTCTTTGGTAATGGGTTCACAAACGGAGAGCGCGCTTAGCAAAAAGTTAAGGGCTATCCTTCCAAAACAAAACAGGAGAAGTTTGCTGGATGCTGGACCAGATTCCTGGGGCTCAGATGCTGAGCAGTCTACCTCTGGACAGCCATATCCCACCTCAGATCAAGAGGGAGATCCTGGCTCCAAGCAACCTAGGAAGAAAAGAGGGAGATACAGACAGTACAACAGCGAGATACTGGAGGAAGCAATCTCTGTGGTTATGAGCGGGAAAATGAGTGTTTCCAAAGCTCAGAGTATTTATGGGATCCCCCACAGTACACTGGAGTACAAAGTTAAAGAGAGGCTGGGCACTTTGAAAAACCCTCCAAAGAAAAAAATGAAATTAATGAGGTCGGAGGGGCAGGATGTTTCAGTAAAGATTGAATTAGATCCCCAGGGAGAAGCAGCACAAAGTGCAAATGAATTGAAAGATGAGTAGGGATGTTGTAGAGTGCCAATTACTTTGCAAACTGGGTGAGCACTACTGCATAGTTCAACCACCACTGAGCACACATGATTCTTCTATTTACTGCAGAGTTCTTTCTTTTGCAGTTTAGCGTAGACTTGTGTGGACACAGGTGAAACGTGTGCTCCGAATGTCACATTTGTAAATTTTTCTAGCCTGGTATGGTGCAGTTTCCCTCCTTCACCTGCCCACTACCCTCTTTTTTTTTTTTTTTTCCTTCTCTTTTTTTTTTTTTTTTTTTTTCTTTTGCCTTTTGCATGTTTCTCTGTAATAGAGAGTTGAGTTACCTCACAAAGAATGCAGATCTGTGGAAGTGGATCTTGCCTGTAGAGCCTGCCTGAACTTCTGGTGTTGGATTTTTCATGTCTGCCTTGATAGAAAAAAGTCCACTTTGTTAAACTGATACTTTCCTAAAACCAGGCATTTTTCAAATGAGAATCAGACTGTCATTCTTCAAAATGTTTCAGAAATCTTTTTCTCCCTCCTTTTCTTTGATCCAGTTGCTTGAAGGATTTAAGCTAAATCAGGTTATTTAGGAATGGTACCTCACTTGAACTCAGAGATTCGCTTATTAGATGGATAATCAATTGGGTCTAATTAGGCTCTCCACTATTTTCTTTATAAATTAAACATACTTACCATTCACTGTCTGCTTAGTGCTCACCCGGGGGGGGAGGGAGGGAAGGGAAAACTTACATACACTACCTTCAGAATATGTCAGTTAATTATTTGTAACACTACCTTCGCTGTAATTTTGTTTGATATTTTTGAAGGGTGATATTTAGACTCACCTGCTTGAGGATGTAGCCTTATCTCACGGAAGACAAGCTTCTCACAGCCAGGAGCAGTCAGGGTACACTAAATGATGTATTAGGATATGCCTCATTATAACACAACTATGGTTCTTTGTGACCTTTTTACAGACTTGATTCTGAGTTTACTAAACTATGTGGTTCCAACAAGTAGTTCAGATGACTCTAATCTGGGGAAGGGGGATTTGTGTAACAAACTACTGTGATATTGCAAAAAATAGAAAAAAAAAAAAAAGGTAAAAGAAAAAAAAAGCCCACAAAATGGTTATCTCAAACGTTACAACCTCAGTAGTCTGCCCAAATGTCTACATTAGTGAAGGAGCTTGTTAATGTTCAGGGAAGAAGTAAAACACTGGTAGCCTGATCTAATTCAGGCTCTGCATCATATCTATCTGTAATACTGTCAGGGTCGAACACTCAGTGAATGGGTGTTTCCTTTTTAAATATTATAATTGCCAGTAGCAGGAATTAATCCAAGTCCTGCTTTTTTGTTGTTGTTTTTATTTAATCTATTTTGATAGTGGTTTATTACATGCTAGAATAAGCATTTAAACACCATAAAAGCACTCCGTAAACCACAAGTCCAGTTTTTTCAATATGATGATATTGTTATGGTTATATGGAGATCCAGGATAAGTTTTGTACAGAAGTTTTATCTTTGATACTTTCTGCAGGAGTGGTCAGTAACTGGGTGGAGCTTACTGGACTTACCACAGTATGACCAAATCGGAATTGCTGGTTCTTCAGGTAGAAACAATTTGGTCTTAACCTGTGCAAAAGGTAGATAGAATTACTGTTTGTTTTTGTTTTGGTTTTCCCCCATTTGCACAACCAAAAGAAGCATTGGAGTTTTTGTGTGAGAGCATTAAGTGATGTCAGTGATTGAAAGTGGTTTCTCAAAGTTCATGGGAGGGTGGCCTAGATAGCCCTAGGGATGCTGACTGACTTCTGGAACAGTTGATTCTCTCTCCCCCCTCCCCAGCAACTTCATATTTTCAAAGGTTAGGCACACCATTGCTGTCATTTTAAATATGCACTGCTCATTCTTGAAATGGACTGGGCACTTGGCCCCAAGTACACTTTGGTTTTGTTTACTTAATATATTTTAGTTCTCAAACTCCTGGTTCCTCGTAGCTCTCTAGTTGTCATCTTGGTATTTAAAGCAGTTTAAGCTCAGTAGCAGTATATAAACTCTGCAATATGTTCCAGTTTAGCTGGTGATTGCAATAAAGGCGCAGTTAAACGTGTGGTTTCATCTGCTGTTGGAGGTTATGGTAGAAAGTTTGCTGCAAGTTTAAAGAAAAAAACCCCTAACACAGTTTTACTGTTCAGAGAGGTTTAACCTTTTGTAGTTGTCTTTATTTAAGCAACATGAGTTGAGTTTTATAAACCTTGTCACTGTAGTGTATGTGGAGTGCTCATTTTACTAACCTAAATATTTTGTACGTGTATGTTTAAGTGGGTGACAATCGTGCAGCAGAAGAATGGTGTGCCTACCCTTTAATGCTGCAGTTTTAAAAGAGAATTTGTCTTGTCATTTCAGACTGTAGGCTAAGAATTGTAAATAGATAGTGAGAAGTTGAGTACTCTTTATTTGCTTTGGTTAGAAAGTGGATTTTAAAAAAAAAACCAACAACAAACCAAACGCGTAACTTTCTCAGTTTAAATGTCCTGAGACCTGAAGATTGTAATACTCATATCTGCAAAGCTTTTAAACACAACACTTGATCTGTGATAACTTACTATTCAGGTAATCTTTCTTTTTCGAGAAGCTTTTGAACAACCATATTTCCTCCAAAGGTCTCTGTTTGAAAAGGAAAAAAAAAAAAAAAGTGTAGATTATTTTTTAAGCACTAATTGCATTACGTTGGTAACTGCAATATGAAATAGCCATTATTGTTTTGTGAAGCATGGTTGAGATTAGTTAGTGGTCCCTTTTTAAAATTTCATGAGCCTCTCAAAAAATAAAAACAAATTTAAAAAAAAGCTGCTGAATATTCAAAAGATATATATTTTACCTTATTGTAGGTTTTGTAAATTTAGTCTGTAATATTCAGGTGCACCTTTTAATGTTACCTTTTTTGTTTCAAAGTCCCATCTAATGTATTTTCTCTGAGGTGATTCATCACGTAAGACTAGTATCACTCGAAGTGCTGCAGTGATCACTGATGTTGTTTCCTTTCTCACTACATATTTTTTACAGGCGCTTTCAGTGTAGCTAACTAGTAGTATTTGCGATCATTTTAAATATATGATTGGAATTAATGTTTGTCCATTAGCATGCTTAATTTCCTGCT
>NW_009933481.1:54207-58511 GCF_000696875.1 Nestor notabilis
GCCAAAATCCCTGGTTGACCATATTTTGGTGTGGGACGGTGTAGTTCACTGCTGTCTTTGTAACAAAAGCCTCGTTTCTCATGTTATTTCTGGTAAGTGGATGCTTATGTTACTTGGATCACTTGGACAGGAGAGAAGGTTTAAAATCTTTCTCCTGCTGCTCTTTTGAGATCGCATTGACGTGTAACATAGACAAACTGCAACCCTGTAAAAATCAAGACGTCGTTAGGAGGAGGCCTTTCGGGTATTTTTTGTCACTAGTTTTCTCTTATTCCCGAGAACGTCCATCCGATGTAGTTATTGGACTTAACAGTATTGTTGTGTACTACGTTGATGTAGCTGAAAAAGCCTGACAGCAAGAAACTGTGAATAATATTTGTGGCAGTCTCTGAAAACTAGTTTTTCAGTCCAAGTATCATGAAGGAGAATCCCTCTCCCCTACCCCATCCTAGAAAAGTAATTTTATATTTTGTGTGTATAAAGTTTTAAGAATCAAGTTTCATATTGTACTGAAGTTTAGGTGTCGCTTGGTAAATCTTTGCTGCAGCATATAATTGAAGATGAGTAAGGCTTAGTGTGGTAGGGGTCCTGGTGTGGAGTTAATTATCGTACAGTTCTGGTGAGAAAGCCCAACATGTATGAAATGTGTCCTTTTATTTTACTTTATTTGGACTTGTAAGATGTAAAAGTGCTTTTTTAGAACTCTGACCTATTACAAACTATTACCTCACTTTCAGCCAGCTGGATCCTCATTCCACAGTGTTGTAGGCATTATTGTGGCCGTAATGCTTGAGTACAGCTATAGAGTTGAACGTTTCCGGTTAGATATTAGTAGGGACACGTTTCTGGACTCGTTTTTATTTATATCAAGAGATATTTTATTTTCCAGTCATTCCTTGACTTTTTTTCTTAAAGGATCGAGACAGTTTCGTTTAGAATTTCTCATTATTTTTTTTTATTCCCCTGTTGCACAGGAGAAGTTGCTGCATAAGCAATACAGGTATGCTTTACTTTACTTCTTGTTGCAGAACTCATAATTTGATGCTTGCATTACCAGCCCTATTGCTAGACCTGAAGTCAAAAACTGAATTTTCATGGCAATTGGAAAACAAATTACTTTTAACAATGCAGGTGTATGGGTAGAGTAGTGCCTCTAGTAAGGGAACACCTTCTGCTTCTGTGTTCTCACACAACTTCTATACCATCTCTTTTTGTAGAGCTTTCCAATGCTGAAGGATATTCCTAAACATGGGAGGCAACTGCACGTGTGTTTAGAGCGGGTAGAGCAGACCAGTCTGTGCTTTGTCTTGTTGCGGGCCGACATTTGAGTCTAAATACTTCTTTCATGAGAACCTGAGAGTACATTGCCTTCCCTTGGAAGTTCGCAGGAGCTGGCAAGGTGATTCAGGGGCTTTAGGGCTGAGTAAGCTTTGCATAGACCAGAACAACTCTTTAGTTCTGATTGTCTTGCTTTTTTGTATCATCTGCAGCAATTGTTATACAGGCAAAACTGGAATTACCATATGTTTCTTTCCAGTTTACTTTGAAGTAATGCTTGTAAGATGTCCTTGAGTCTTAGGAGAAGAACATAGTGTCCAAGGAGTGAAGGGAACACTGAGCCGTTCCCTTTTTTTTCGAAAACAGTGTGGCTACATCTGTAATGTAAAGAGCTCTTTCTTCAGTGAAGACAAATTTTTAACTCTTCAGTGTAAGAATGCATGCACTTGTTGCAGTCCAAACTCTTACAAAGGCAAAATTATTAACCTGTACTGAAAGCTTTGTCACAATATTTTAAATAGGTTAAATTCTCTGCCAAATGTTAGAGGTAGAATGGGAAGGATTGTTTCCCTCATTTTCATGAGGATCAGAAACTTCTAGGTTTTCCCCAGAAATGTTTCAGAAACAAAACATAATTTCAGTCTAGGTCTATGTTGCTTTTTCTTGGTACCAGTAGATAATGTTGGCTAATACTGGTTTAAAAAGCCGTACCTAGTTTTGGTACTATAAAGGTTTCTACTTGATCTCAAATTATGTTGAAAACTCAGTAATTAGAACCTTCAGAAACCTGAAAGTCTGCACTGCTTGGTTATATGCAGTTCTGATAGATGTAGTAAAGAAAATAACCACTACAGTTACTTATTTCAAATTATCCACCGTATAAACACGGTGTACTGTGGTGATCACTAAGTAGAGAGATATTGTGGACTCAAAATGATCTGTAGATCCACTTCAGATATAACAGAAAAACCTGTTAGTAACAGCATTCCAGTGTCCATCTCTCTCCCTTTCCCCTGTTCTTGCTTTGACTGGGGCCAAGTCGCTATACCAGTATTACAGCAGCAGTTTTGGACTTCATGTCCTACTGAATTATGCCTATATTCAAGCATTGTCATGAAAACCTTCCTATTCAGAAAGCTTTATTTAATCCTCACAAAAATCTGTTAGCCCAGTGACAAAAGCAGTTTTCCTGGGCCATGTGATAGGAGGAAGGATTTTTTCAGCCTGTCCAGGGCATTTCATTCACCTTCTTAAAAACAAACATCCCTGCCCCTGTGCTTGTCTCTACTGATTTGGTAAGTATAATTTAGAATAACTCCAGGTGATAACTCTAATTTATGGAGCAGGGATTAGGACACAGACTTCATTCTGACTGGAGCAGGAAAAGTTAATGTCAGAAAACAATTTCTGTAGTCATCACCTAGTACAGCCTAACTTAATGTTTTTATTTCCTACTTGGAAATAATGAAGACACTACCACAGCCACTAATACAGGTTATCAACTACTTGGTGCTACATTTCTCAGATATTTTTGCAGATATTTTTTATGCCTGCATGAAAGGATGTAAACTTTACTGTCACTATAAAAAGCACTTGTCTGACCTAATCTAAAGTACCAGAAAAGGGATAAATAACTGCAGCACTTTTTCTGTTACAATGCCAGAGTCTTAATTAAATCTGGTCTTCAGGTTATATCTTAAACGTACAATCTAGGATCGTTAATGGCTTTTCAGGTCAGATCACAGTTCTCCTGGGATACTAATCTGTCTTTTAAAGACTAGTACAGCAAAATATTCTGAAGTTCAGGCAGGGGATGTATATATACATGCCTGATATTTTTAACTAAACATTTTGGTAGGCCATCTTATGGCTTTTTATTATAGGGAAAGGGAAGTTTCCCAAACTGAAAAATCATTTTGGACCATTGTTTAATGTTCAGTTTGAAAACTGTATCACAAGAAAAATGGGTAGGGATTCTTTCTCCCTTATGCCTTCAGGGAATGAGTAGTATTTAGAATCTCTGGCTGAAATTCAAGCCTTTTTACCATGTAAATTTTTAATATAAACTCATTGACATGCTTTTTACATCTGAGGACTGAAAATGGATCTTAATGTTTAAGTTGTGGAATGGTATATTTCTTAATGAAGGGGGAACATTTAAAAAGAATAGATTAGAATACCAGCATTAGTGAGCTTAAGGAATTTTAGTATGTAATAGCAAAGTATAGCAAAGTATTTGATTAAAGAAATTAATCTTGAATTGCTAGTCTGTAACTAGGTGCATTCTAATTTAGCAGGTGAATATTCTTTACTTATCAATATATGATGGGCTTTTTGCAAATAGAAACCTTTATCTGAGTCCCATGTGTTGCTTGTACTGATGGGATGTATGCTTACAGCAGCTTACTGCTGCTTTAAAATGTATAAAATATGTTTTGAGTGTTTGCTCATAACTCTTTCTAACCTCCACTTGTTAAATTGTCAGACATTGGTATTTTATCAGTCCGCAATGTAAGTTTAAACTAATGTTCTTAGGAATCCAACTTGTACACACACTGTTTAAAAACCCTCAGGGACAGTTTACACACTATCCTCACTCAATTCAGGTACTTGTACTCTCTTCTTAAACCTAGCAGTGACTTGTATTTTTGTTTTGCTTTTCTTTTGACGTGCTGATAGCACATCCTTGATGAATGTCAACTTAAAACTCAGTTCAGGTATCCAGGTATAACTCAGCCAAACGGATTTTAAAGCTGCATATTTACTCTCCAGCACACAGTGCCTCAGACACTTATAGTGGCATTCTGTATATTCAGTTATTACTACTGAGCAGATCGCGTGGGGGTTCCTGCTATGTATTGTAAGAAATTCCTATGTATATTATATAATATGTATTATATTATATACATATATAGTATATATGTTATCTTAAACTTATATATTTTAAAATGCCACTACTAGCCAGCGCAGCTAAAAATGAAATACATTCCCAACTGCTTCTGTTAATGGCAGAGGCAGCTTCTTAA
>NW_009933481.1:58558-74409 GCF_000696875.1 Nestor notabilis
TCTAACCTCAAGCACGGGTCCTTGGCTGTCTGACCTCTACACTCTAGTTATGCAATGTCCTTAGAGAATTCTGTGCACTGGCCACTGTGATGGAAACCAATGGGCCGGGAGTGCTTTGAGTTTATTAGTAATTGTTCTGCCAAAGTTGGTGTTTGTATGACAAGCGTTGTAAACCTGTCAGATAATGAGCAGAGGTCCAAGTAACCCATAACGGTGTGTGTAATCGCTTCCACCTAATCGGTAGGACCGGGTCCTCAGCAGGTGTCTCTTCTCTAATGCTGAGCACTAATTTGGGACGTGTTGGCATTTAACATCTGTAGTGATAGGCCCCTGTGCTGTGCTCGTGAGGAGGTGAATCTTGAAATCTGCTGCTCTGCTCTTGCAGGGATCTATTGGCAGTCGCAAGTCAGCAACACCTCTGCTTTATTATTTGACACTTTACATCTAAAAAGTTTTCTCTTTCTATTTATGTAACCCATAGTCTTTGAAGAGTATGGAAAATGGCATTTCTCTCTGACCTCTAGAAGTTCAAGTGTCATGGGAAAAAGAAATAAAACAGGAACCCCCCCCTTTACTCTTATGGACCTCATTTCAATATACTGTTTACAGTTTGACGGAATTGTATAATTTAATATTTCTCTTGTACTGTAGTTTATATTTATTTACAGATTTTTTTTGTACTGTGTGATTTGAATTTTTTGTTCCTTGCTATGATCAATGTTTTATGTAGTAGAGCACTTATGATCACAAATTAAGGTTTTTGGTTTGATTGCACTACATTAATTTTTTTTTAATGCAGTTCTGATTTTTTGACTGGACTAAATAAGCTGTGTCTTAATGTATGTGATAAGTACTTTTAAATTTTTATTTCATGTGGTCCATTTATTTTTTTGCATTGTATGTCAAAGCGCTAATTCTCTTGTTGTGCATGTGTAAGATTTAATGGCTCCATTGTATTATTTGACCATGTCATTTTGGAAACACATTCCCAGCTGTAACGTTGTGTATGGTAGTTTTCACTGGATGCTAGACTTTTCAAAACCACTATTCTTCTAATAAATTTTGTTGTGAAAAACTTTAAGGGGTTCCAATTCTGTTGTTTGTAGTGTGCTTCCTCAACAGTCACACTTATCACCCGAGGTCATGAAATGCAAACTCAGAGAGCAGCAGGGAAGTGAAAATAAAAGGTAAAGCGAATTCTGGCTGAAGGACTGAGCTTTGGAGTCTCTGTACTCTGGTTCTTCTCTGAAATAGGATTGTGGGAAAGCTGCTTTAGCAGCTGGGCAGGGAGCACATGTGAAAGCTGAAACGCTGTCTCGTAGCAGCCTGGCCTCATGAACTCCTGTACTCTCATTTGCTCTTCCCTTCTGGCCACCTTAATTTCTTTAATGGTAAATAATTCATCCGGTGAAGATCAAACATCCTCTCAGGGAAAAAAAAAAAAGTGATGTGGGCTTGTTCAATGAGCACTTAGCAGTGAGTCAAGGTAGGAACTTACTCTTGCTGTTACTCTCTCTGTGGCCATCAGCTCTCCCTCCACAGAGGGGGCAAGTCCTCAGCTCCTGATAAACACAGGCACAGCTTCAGCAGCTCTGTCCTACTGTCCCCCAGCACAGGGGTATGAGTCAGATTCAGCAGCAGCACCACCACGCTCCAGCTGGGTCGTGTTGGAGACTCGTGTTTACTTTTTTTGCAGCCATGCTTTGGGTTGAACTACTTCTGGCGTTATGCATTATTGATACCGAAATGCTGAATACTAAAAAGTAGGTTACAGTAAGTGGTGTATAATGGAACCCATGTGAGTTTAGGCATTTCTGCTAACCTTTGTGTTCAGCCCTAGGTTGATTTTGAGAGGGATGCATAGGGATTTCGTAGCTTTAGGAAAATATATCATGCTGCACACTGTCTAGCCCAGGTTTCTTCTCTCCTGAGAAATTGCCTTTCTCAGCTTGTGCTATTGAAAAGTAGGTAATTTAGGTTTTGCTTTTGCTAACATGATTGTTCAATGCCTTTTTTTTTAAGATCCATAAATAACTCTTACATTACAAACTAGCTGTTGTATTCCTTGCATACTAATACTGGTATTAAAAACAAAAAGCAAAATGGTAAGGCAGCAGGGTGTTGTCAGTGGTTTAGCGTTACTGGGCAAATCTCTTTTAAATACAAAGCTTGGTTTGAGTAGAGACTACATCTTTCTTATTCAGGAATAGTGAGTCTTTATGTGTAAATAGCTTGAAAGCCTTGTGCTGTAAACTAGTATTTATCATATTTTTTGGTGTATGTCTGAATACATCTGTCAAATCCATGAAAATAACCTTTGAAAGTGATGAACCATATTCCCATCTGCCATTCTTCAGGATGCATTACACCCTGCAAGCTTTTTCCAGAGCATTTTAAAGCGACACTTTCAGTCCTGTGATTAGCAGAAATACCAAGTTTTTCTGGTTTTCCTGGAGGATTTGCTGATGATCTTGCACAGTTTAATCTGAAGTTGTTCAGACGTAAAAGAACATAGCCTCAAATTCTTCTTTTAAAGCTTTTTCTGTAATACAAATAGGCGGCATGATGAGAGTGTACAAGATGATGCATCCAGACCCAGAAAGAAGCATCCATGCTATTGTCATAGAAGTTTCTACTAAAGAAACATAATTAGGCCCATTAGGCAGATTTTAAAAGTCTTCTGCTAATTTATCTCCGTTCTTTGCGTCTCAGGATGGGTTTTGAGCTGCTCCATTTCTTACTGTAAGAGGCAGCTGCCTCTTCTGAACCTACAGGAAGCATATCTGGTCACCTTCTGAAGTAAGAGATCCTCTGTGGAGCAGCAGTGGACTGTACCCTCACATACACTTGGGTCACCTACAATCCTGATACTCTGGCAGATGTGAAATGAGAGGCTCTGCTGTGTGAAAATGTGTACTTCTGTGAAGGGAAGAGCAGAAAGCTTCAGGTCACTACCTTCAAGTGTTGGGATTAACACTAGACCTGAAAGTAGGCAACTCCCTCACCTCAGCATGAAGGTCTGAAACGGTCTTGTCTTGGACATCAACTGAAGTTTTGTGAGTGAAGCTGATTTAATTAAGGAAACTCTGGAGCATCACAGTTTCATCTTCTTGTGCAACCAAACCTGAGCCCTCACGTCATGGTTGCTCAAACAGCAGCAATGCAAAGCTTGCTCTGGCGTTCTCAGTAAGGTGTCACAGTGGCTTTCCTGCCTGTGCATGCTGAGCTCTCTAATTTCCCAGAGCCATGACAAAAGTGGGGCTGTAGAGAGGGAGGATCTAAATCCCAATATTGGGAAGGTACTTAAGAAGTCATTGATTTCTTAATTTTAATCAGAGCAAACTCAGCTCTGGAAGCTGCCCAGCTGCTCCTACTGGCTGAACTGTCATTTGAACTGGAAGCGAGTAGCAGGTTCCTGGTCCTGTTTAGGAAAGTGATTCATGTGCAGGGGAATAGGGACCAAATTGCAGACCAAAAGTTATTTCAAAAACAGAGCTTTCAAAATCAGGCAAATCCAGGAATATGGAGTTTGATACAATGAAGATGGCAAAGAGATGAAAATAGAAGTTGATCCTTTTAATATATTTTTAAGATGCTTTAGTAGATGTAATGATGCTGGAAGGATCCCAAATAACACCATTTGTGGGAGTACTGTTTCCCTTGATCTGGTATGTTAGATGCAGACTCTGTGACTTAAACTCCAAAATGTTCTCAGTTATCTACTAGGAAAATCAAAAGAAATCTGAATGACTTCACACTTCTGAGTTATGAATTAATTGGGTTCCTTCTTGCTCACCTCCCTGAAAACCCCAGACAACACAAGCTTTAAAAGTTATTTTTTTTATATCAGAAAGAGGGAACACAAACAATTGCACCTTATTCTTACAGGTTGCTTTGAACTTATCACAATTTACAGGTCACATTTGAAAGAGAACTTCTAAAACCGTCTCATGCCTCCTCCTCTGCAGGTGCTGTACAGCTCTGTGGGAGGTCTATTCCATACGCACTTGACTAAAAGGCAGATTTTTGTATGAGACGCTACCACTCAAATCTCCAGCAACTGTTTAAAAGCTCAGCTAAAATTAGAAATGCTTAAGGTATATTTCAGAGTGTAGAGGTATAAGCACAGCTGCCTGATCAATGCCATGGTTGCCTGGATGAAATACACCCGTATCTCCCCAAGGGATTGACCAGAGAGCCTGCAGTGGATCCAGCAGCTCATTGTGGCAGCTCCTGCTGTATCTCCTTTGCTGCTGGGCTCCCTGGGCAAGCTCCATCACAGCTTGCATGCCTGTCTTGGCTGGGCTTCTGCCTCAGAGTGCAGATCCACCAGCCTTGTGCCAACAGGAGGAGTGATTTGTCTACAAACTGCCTGTAAAAATTACAGTGTGATTTTCTTACACCTGCTAAGGGCTGGTTTTGGGGTTTTTTTGCACCAAGATACCCATCATAACATGACCCTGATCCCTCCTGCCCAGCTAATAAATTGTAGCGCTTGCTTAACTCTTTTTTGGAATGACAGTTCTAACTATGAAAAGGGCTTTTATGGTTTCCTTTCTTAAAGCCAAGCCTTTGACTGTGCTTTTCTTCTCACTGAGCTTTAGAGGAAGGCTCTGACACCAGTTGTTGAGATTTTCTCTGGCTCTGCAAGGAGAAAACTGGCACTAGAAGCCAAACAGCTTCCCCACATGTGTGAAGGGGTTTTCATAGACACAGCTGATTCCTGTGCTGGGCACTTGCTGCAATGTAAGCCTGAGGTGCTTGATTGGAGAATCCACTGGTTCCTGCTGTGTTGCCCTTTTAGGTGAAGGTGGTGGTGTAGTTTTTTCATGGTTTCGGATGTGCTGTGGTTATAACCTGGGATCTTCCTCAGATTCCTTTCAGGCCTTTAAAGCAAGTAGCTGTGTGCAAGGTGTTAGCAGTTTAAAAGAAACTATTGACTTTGAAAGGAGACTGCAAAAAAGACGCTGTAGGATTCTGGTTTTGCATAAGAAGCTCTTATAAGAAATATACTCTGTTTGCATGGAAATTCTTCTGATTTACAGCCATCAAACATAACCTGAGATACAAAAGCTGAACCAGCTTACTCGGTACCTGAAGTGTGTTCCCTAATAACAAGGTTCTCATTGGACCATGGTGACAGCTACCTGGCCTCACTGGTGGCGAGGTCTGCTTGGCTATAACTCAGTGAGCTTTTCTGCTTATGCATGAAAAAAGTAGGTTTTTGCTCCTGTTTCAGGACCTGTGTTGGCTTTTCTCTAATAGACAGGCATGAGTGTGTACGTACTGTAAGGGTGACTGCTTGACTGCTCTTTAATTCTCATCTTCTTGCCTATACCTATCCTAATGTTGGTGCGTTTTGTTTGAGTATGCACTGGATTGCTAATGGATAAAAGCAGAAATAGCATAACTCTGGATTTAGAAGAAATGCACCTTGTGTGTCCTTTAATGATCTCATTATTACATTAGGAATAATAATTACTCACAAAGCTGAAAATCAATATAACCTAGCTCAAAGTGACAAAAGTAGTGGCTCAATGCTGACTTAGAGCAGGTTGATGAGGTTTGGGTTCTGGCTGTTTTGTCTGTTCTTTTATGGCTCTGATTAGTAAGAGTAGTGAGGCCTCAGCAGGACAACAGGGAATCTGGCACTCAGCCTTTTGTGGGTCAAAAATCCCCATGGCATACATGGTTTGGGCTCTGGCATCACTGTCTGAGTGTGAGTCACTGCAAGGAGCATTTTTCAGAGGTGGTTTTGCTGCCATTCCTGGGGATGGTCACATTCTGTGTTTCTCCAGTCACACAGAGCACAGTAAAAATGCCAGCATCTTGTTAGTGCTGTGATCTTGTTACCTCTGCACCGTTAAGTGTGAGTTCATCTCTCTGAGCTTTCAGGGTTTGTGTAGTGCACTTACTGTTAATACAATAAAAAACGTCTGCGGTAGAGGAGACCCGTGAGTGCTTGATGGGCAGCATGTACTAATGGGTCATCATCGCTTTAGTTTCTTCAGCAAAAGGCTAGGGACTCATTTTCCTGCTGGTGGGAGCAATGGGACCAGGGAGGAGCAGAAGTCAGAGAGAGGCAATCTGTGAAGGCGTCTTGGGGAGGATGTGCCTGGCTGCAGCGCTGGCTCCTTCCTCCCTGTGCGAGAGGAGTGATGAGTCACTTCTGCTTTTTCCAAAGGATAAGCTGTTGTTGATACATGGTTTTTTCCACTTTATTTTTCTCTTCATGGCAAACCAGCAATTGATGGGTTTTGTCCTCAGCATAAAGAAACAAACAATACCTATCGTTATGCTTCAGGAAGGAAAATTGCACAAAGTACATTTTAACTGTGGCACCCAGTTACGAACCTGCCAAAATCGAGGAGGCTTTAAATGAGGTAAATAACCCTAAAGAAAACCAGGTGTATTAGTGGTGATGGCACGTTACATGCTAAGCAAGGTGTAGTTCCCTGCCTCGATTTGCCACATAGCTGGACAAATATTGGATGTGGGGTGGAGATGGGACCTTTTTCAGTGGACATTCGCTGTGGTTGGGTGAGTTTTTTGTTTGTTAGTCTTCCTTTAACATCAAGATGTGTAACAATATAAACAAAGGAGAAAAATATTTGTGGGCTGGGATACCAAGGTGAATTTTTGAAAGGAGAATAGACTCTCTTAAAAGGGGAGGAAGGACAATAGTGTGTAATGACAAGGGTTAAAAAACCAGAAGAGATGATGTGAATGATGCACAGAAATGGAAGGATGAGGGGTTGAAGCTGAAGGGGGTGGGTGTGCATTAGCGCAAAGGAAACCTCTCCCCACTGGCATGCATAGAGACATTTCCTGCCTTGTGTTTTGGTTTCTTAATAGTTATCTGACTATAAAATTAACCTACATCATTTAATGGTAGTTGAATGGCAGTTAAATTAACCCACTTTCAAAATAGAGCTTACCTAGCCCATCAGCTCTGAGACAGCCTCGTCCCCAGGCATCCGGGGCTGCAATCCACTTCCCTGCCTTAACCTATTTCCCAAGCAGCCAGCCAAAGTGGTGCATCAGAAACAGGGTTTGCCACTCAGCCTGGCAGTTGACAGAGAATACAGGCATGTATCAAATCACTAATTCATATTTCAGGAGGCATTTTCGTGCAAGGAGGTATAGCATTGGCACGTGGGGAACGCTGCCGTTAGGAATTGTGATGCTGTTTCTATTAACAGCATGGCCTTGATTATCTGAGGCCCAATTACCAGAATCTCCAGGTTATCTGAAATGGGGTCATATCCCCCAACGCCTGTTAATTACACCCAAGATACCCTCTGCTCTCCAAATGTCTTCCCCTGGCTCCTCCCAAGCTTTGGCAGCCGCGTTGTGCTGAGTGTGTTTAGCTCTAGTGAGCGCTCTAGCTAATTCCTGCATTTGGTTTGTGATATCCATGTCGGAAAAAACCCAAAATATCCTGGATATTTGCAGACTTCAATATCCTTGAAGACTTCTGGAAGCAGACAGTAGCAGTGCACGGCAATGTGCCTGTTTGAGCTTGTGCTGGCAGTGTCTGCCAGGAGGGCATCCGATGCATTTGGGTTTTCTTCCACCCTGCAGGTGCAGCCCTGCAGCATTCGTGCAGCACAGGGGGGGAAGGTAGGATGTATTACAGCACAGCTTAACCTGCTCACAAGCCTTATTTTACTGCAGATGAGTACATCTTTGGTGGGGGGTTTGCTTGTTGTTGGACCTCTGTGTTTGCAGTGGCCCCAGCTGACCTGTATGTGCATGCCCAAGGGCTGGGGAGGGAGAGCTTTGTCCAGGACAGACCAGGAGCTGACAGTGATGTGCTCGGGAACAGGGGAGAGGCCATACACCTGCCTCAGTTTGGGTCTAGAGCTGGTGTGCGGTATCTGGGACTGTTAAAGACACTCAGGGCATCCCTCCCTACACCATAGTCCCTGTGGTTCCTTCTCCCTTGCCTTAACTGGGTGCTGCTTTCTTAAAAACCAGTGCAAGCCCTTTTTTTTCTTTGCCCTGCACATTTTTGTTATCTGTCTTCTGGTTTTTGGTCTGTTCTGCTCTTCTGGTGCTACCTGTTAATTTGGAGCACCTGGCTCAGGGAAGATGCTCACTACTGGCTCAGAGAGAAACAATCATGGTAATTTTTTTTTTCCTTAAAGGGAATATCCCAGATGTCCTTGATAATTAGAAAAATTAGCAAGGACAGTTGTGGAAAGGCTTTCAAAGCCAGTATGTAGAATAATGTTTCCAACATGATAAATTTCCCTTGGTTTTAAAGCAATAGCTCAGTGGTAATATTTTTAATTAGTCATTAAATATTGTATTAGAAGTATCACAAGTGATGATAAACTACTATAGAATACAGTTGGGTTAGTTACCTGGGGAAAGTGGGAGTGGAGGAAGCTATGGCAGGAATATAAAAAAGATTAACTTACCTGAGGTTGCTGTTAGGTTTTCTTAATGTAAAACCAACCTTGGTTTGTTAGATTTTTATTTGGCTACAGGTGGGGAGAAGTGAGTTTTAACGTGTAACTACTTTAAAAATAAAGAAACAAATGCAAAACACTACTCTGAAGGGTTAAAAGTCTGAATCTGTAATGGATGTCTCTTGTTTATCCAGTCAGTTGGCTTATTGTACAGGCTGGATACCTATATGAATACATGTTGCTGACAAAAACCCCAACCAAACAAAACCCATCCGTAACTTGTTTCTTCCTGCTTTTCAGTTGAAATGCAAACTCAATCTATCCCCACATGCGTCACCAAGGACAGCATAAATTCAGGGGCCTTGAGAACCTGGCAGCAATATTTCCATAGTTATTTTGGCTGTGCTTTGCACAACTTCAGCTTTTAATTTAGAGAAGAAAAATGCTTTTTCTCCTTCCTTGCTGTTGTGTGGAGCCTCAGCTCTTTCTGTGATGCTTTTTTCTACTTCTTTTTTAAAGTGCAGCGAGAAGGAATTACTGTAGCACACACAGAGGTGTGAAGGGACTCATTCATCTGTGTGGGGAGTGTTAGGTGCCAGGCGTATTTCTGAGGATTGAAGTACAGGCATTTAAACTGGTACATCCAGTGTCAGCCTTTAACTGGGGCTTTGAGAGATGAGCTCCAAAAAATCTTGCTGCAGTGGCTTTTACACTATTCGTGCCTGTGGCTGTTTTGCCCATCCCCTGCAAGGAATCGCTGCATCCCAGAGCGGTGCCAGCAGAAGGAAATGTGTCCCCTCACCTCCACCTCTCAGAGCATGAAGTCTTTGTTGCACCTATGAATGGAGATGGGTTTGAGCACCATACCATATATCAAATGGAGCAGGGAAGATGCAGCCTGGGTTGCCTTTTGCCACCCTGGGGTAATAATTCTGACAGAAAGTTTCTGCCAGTGGCTCCGTGTCCACTGCGGTGACATTGGTGTGGGCTGCGCTGAAACACATGGTGCCACCTCCTGCCTCCATCCAGTGCCTTTTCCCGGCCATGTTTGCTTTTGCACAGCCACTCCACCAGCCAGACTGGGGCTGGAAGAGAACTCGTTTCCAGCTCCTGCTGGGCAAGACCCTCATGTAGCTCCACATACAGCCCCCAGCACTGGGGAAAGCGAGCCCAATGGCAACCCACAGCTACTTTCAACTGCACATTTAGCACGCATGATTCACAATGCCCCTGGGGCTGGGGTCAGCACACCTGGCTGCCAGCAGTGAGTCAGCTCCTTTTAAGAGGCTGCTC
The DNA here is from genome assembly GCF_000696875.1 of Nestor notabilis. Lineage (NCBI taxonomy): Eukaryota > Metazoa > Chordata > Aves > Psittaciformes > Psittacidae > Nestor > Nestor notabilis. Next base: position 68,269 of record NW_009933481.1, read on the forward strand.
CTCTTTCCCAATCCCTCAAAATGGCATTTCCACTCTCCCTGAAATGTAAATCAAGTGCCTGAAGCCATCAGGGCTGGAGATGCCACCTGAGGGCAGGGAGATGTGCTGCCTCCAACCTTGGGGTCAAGGTGGGCATGGTCAGTGCTTTGGGTTCAGCTGATGGAGAGCGTCACTGGCAAGTTAGGCTTTCTTCTCAGTCACCCAGCTCTCTGCTTTTAGCCAGGTTTCCCTTCAGCTCGGTGGGCTACTCCAGTGGTATCTCTTGGGTTTGGGTGGTGCAAGGCACCACTCCACTGACTGGCACAGAGTCAGCTGCGTGGCAGCAGGAGAGGGAGGGGAGAGGTCACCCCCATAAAAAGAGTGAATTGGATTTTCTAAGTTTATAGCTATGTTTTGTTTCTTTTACAGAACTATAATCCTGGTGCTTAGAGTGGTCTGAAAGGAACAGAAGCACTTAGCCTTGAACTTCTGTTCTGCTGCTGCTTCTTGTGCCGCTGAGGTACAAAACATACCTGTAAACTTATAATCAATCAAACCGATGTTCAAGGGCTAAAAAAAGAAACCCAAAAAGGGCACAGGCTTCCTGTTGAATAGTGAGAAACTTGGGGTGGGAAAAACAGAAGATTGCAGTTGGTGATCGGCAGGTTTTCAAAGACCAGCTTCCTAAGTAGGTTGGTATGAACCAGTTGATTTCCTTCTCCTATCTTCTTCCCCTTGCTCCCCCCCAAAATACACTCTTGAACCAGAGGCAGGCTGGGCTGCCCCTAAAGCTCTGTTTGTGGCAATCACAAGCAGAACAAGCAGAGTGTCACCCTGGTTCAACTAGAAAAGGGAAAACCCACCAGTGGGTCTGCACTGCAGGAACTGGCTCTATGAGGTGGGCAAAGCTCCTTGGGCTGTGAAGGTGGAATGCAGATATTTTGACCTTTCATCCCCATACTGTAAATCCTATACCTGTGCAGTCTATAGATGTTATGGACAGATAACCCCCTGCCTTCCTACAGCCCCATCACCCCCAACCAAATGGCCTTTGTTGGAAGCCCCAGGTCCCCCCCAGCAAAAGCAGGGGGAGGGCTGACTTCAAACTCGACTAAACAGTGCAGGCACAATGCAAACAAATGTATTGCAGCACGCAGCTATGCAAATAGCTTCAGAGCGCAGCGTTTTCCCCGGCATTAATTGCTGCACCACCAGGGTTGCGTAGCAACAGCTCTGGTTGTGTCTCTGACAGCTCCTGCCCCTTGATGCCTCTGACACCTTCTGTGGCAGGCTGGGAAGGAGGAGAGAACAGGGCTGCCCTGGGGAAGCTACAAAGGCCAGGAGGTAGCGAGGGGCTCAGGTGATAAGGTCTGTATGGGACACTGGGGTGTCTTCTGCTGGCATGGGGTGACACGTGCAGTGGGGCTGGAAGGGGGGTGTTGGGGCACAGAAGCAGAGGAGCACCCAGCAGCCACAGCCTTGTGTAGGCAGCTTGCAATGCTGGTGTCCAGAAAGAGCAGACCTGCCATCTTCCAGGCTCTGCAGGAAGGTGGGTTATCTCTCCAGTGCAGTGAATCCTTCTGGGTACCCCATATGGGTCTGTGGCTGCGTTTGAAGCTTGCCCATAGGCATAGAGGGTCTCCACTAAGTCACCTCACACACTGCCCATGGATCCTTAGGCTTGTGGCTTTTCCAGCCCTTGAGAGAAATGACACGTTCCTCATGCACACCCAAAAGTAAGAGAGCCTCAGGCCAAGCCCCATGGGAAGGGGTGACCACAGGCACCAAAGAGAAGGCTGCAGACAGTATGGGCAGGCCTGGGCTCCCTCACTTGTCTGCTGAGCCCAGCAACTTCTGCAGGGCTGACCTGTGCTTCCCAAAAGGCAGGCTCTTCAGAGATAGGGGTGGCTGCCTCCCAAGAACAATTTTTCTCCCTGCTTAAAACGGTGTTCCCCATTCCCATCCTCTCATTCATCAGTCTTCAGCTCCTGCTGTGCCTTTGCCCATGAGGCTGAGGAAGCTGTTAGTACCCAGCACCTTCCCCCCCACCCCGAGAAGGCACTTCAGCTCTGCAATCAGCTCTCCTCTCCTTTCCTCTCTTCTCTCTGATAAGGCATGTAAATAAATAGTTTCTCTGCAACAGTTTACACAGTCCTGCCTGAAGCCATAGGACACTTGAAATAAACTCGTCTATTACACCTGAGCATAAACCAAGCTCTTCTCAGAAACTGCCTTAAGCAGGGAAAAAACAAGCTCTTCTCAGAAACTGCCTTAAGTAGGGAAGATGTGGGCAATCCTGCATCCATTGGCAGCTAGGCAGGAGAATAGCCATGGGCATGTTTTTGTTTAGTAGTAATAGCCAGAACTGACAGGAATGGTGGGAAATGCTGGGCAGGTCCCAGGATGCAGAGGTTAGCAGGTCCCAGGGAGCTGTGCCTCGAGAGCTGGGGATGGAGAGGCACAGGCTGCAGCTCAGCACCCTCGGGGCACAGGGAGAGGAAGGGCTGAGGTAGGACCACGCTCAGAGCCTGGTGGCAGGGAGAGCTTTGCCTCAAGGTTATCCTTTGGAAAAGGTGATGCTGCCTGCAGCACCCAAACAGGGGCAGGCTGGGGAAGGAGCAGATTGAGAACAAAGTGAGAAGTTGCCATCCATCTTAGAGCCAAAGTGATGTGAAAGCAGAGGACCCCGAATGGAACACACTTGTAGAAGCAGGTGAACTGTGTCACTGAGTGAGATGGGTCTTCTAAGGACAAAGGGCATAGAGGCTGCATGGCTTTATCAAGCAGGAGAAATACTTATCTCTGCTTTTGAAATTTACAGCTTGACAACTGGTGTGTATCTCAGCTTGATTCCTTGGAGTACAGTGGGGCAAATAAGGTGAAAATGAGCACCATGGACTCAGCCACGCTTCAGAGGAGGAAACTTTAGGTGCAGGCAAGGCAGAAATGCTACCTGGAGCCTTCAGGACCAGGAAGACCAGGTCCCCTTTGACATACAAGCAGGATGTGGGTCTTTTGAAGACCTGCACAACTTGCAAGGCAGGCATGACCTGGGACCAGCTGCATTCAGCATCGCTACTAGAAGGCAAGGAAGGACCGTGTCCAGCTGCTTTGTTCCGTTCTCCCAAACTAGGGACTCCTTACACAGACTCACAGTCTCCTCCCTCGCCAGGCATCGCCCAGCCTGTAGCTCACTTTTTCTTCCTTGCCACCCACCCGGGCTTTGCCTATACCATGGCTCTTCCTTCACAGCCATTTGTGCCTCGGCAAGGAGGGAACTGGCTGTTTTGCCACCGTAACCTGTTCCCGAGCTGCCCGGGGAGCATGGCAATGGGGAGGGCTGGGGCAGCGACACACCTCTGCTGCCACGGTTATAAATTGAGGCTCCCTGGGGGAAGATGGCTGAGCCGCTCTTAGGAGCTGGGCTTGTGAGCAGGTAAGAGGAAAGCAACCGCCCTCTTTGCAAAGGTGGAGTAAAAGTGCTGAGCTCTGCCTCTCTGCAAAGCCCCCGGCTCCAAGCCCTCCTCCTGCAGGGGGGTGAAAGGTTTTTTATCCCCTTTGTTATTCAGCAAGGCAAGGGGAGGAGCTGGGCTGTGTAAGAGATCCTGGCTGACATAACCCTTCCCATGCAGGGCTCTGGAGAGGGGCCAGGTTGTACCTGAGCATTTGTATTTAAACTAATCCCAGGCATTGCAACTGAAAGTCACCGCAGCGTCAGGTAGAACCAGTTGAGACGGTTGCTGAGGGCGGGTTTTTCGCCTGGGTGTAGTAAAGCAGGCTCAAGGTATGTTGTTTATTGCTAACCCTGGGAGTACATTTGGGAGCTGAGCTTGCTCAGCCTTTCCGGGTGGTTTTTGGGAGAGCCCTGCTGGCTGCCACTAAGCACGGCTGGCTCCGGTCCCTGGCTTTCCCTCCTTCTCGCTGCCAATGGCTTGTCCAAGCTGGGGCTCTTCCTCCTTGTCCACACACCTGGCAGCATGGAGGGAAGTCTCACTCCAGATACAGCTGCTTTTCTCCACCCTGGCCCCAACCCCTGTGATAAGCATTGTCCCCCTTGACCCAGCCAAGCGAGCGAGGTCAGAGTCTGATGCTGGGGAGGGCAGAGTAAGGCTGTAGTGGGGGTAAACGACTTCTCTAGTACAAGGCCAGGAAGTGCGAAGTGCAACTGTTACTGGAAAGCAACCTGGTGTTGCTGGCACAGATCCTTTGACTGCAGCATGAGTGCCAAGGTGCGCGGTCCACTCGGTGTGGCCAGGACTGGGTGGGAATTGCCCACGCTGCCATTGGGAGCAGATACGGTGTCAGTAATGGCACCTAGCACAGTGCAAACACTGGGTAATTATCCCTTAACCTCTCCACCAATAAGTCCTAATTAATTGCCTTTGCCAAGCAGGTAAATGATAATCGCCTCGGTTTGAGAGCTAGCTAATGGCAGCGATCCTGTGCTGCAGAAGCACACCTTTCCGAGAGACCACTGCGTGTTGACAGCCCGTCAGCTGCAGAGCCACTTTATTAAATGGCACTAAATCAAAGGTCAGTGCAAATGGCAAGGCACTGCACCACACAGGGTACATTGCTGCCTGCATGTCCTGCAGGCTGGGAGTGCACCACAGGTTTGCACTGGTTTGCAGAGGAGGTTCAGATCTGCTCTGTTTGCCCTAGACCCATGTTCTGCCACTGAGGCGTAAGCAGAGTCTGAAGTCTCCCACTAGTTCAAGATTTCTGTCATCTGGATGGTCAGTTGGGATGCTGCTGTGTTCCCACCCAGCCTGGCTGGACAGATTGAGCATGCAGAGGTGTCCTGCTGGGTTCCAGGTGCACTGGGCCTTCTACACTGGACACCATGATGATACTAAATCTGATTCTTACTGGGCAATTTAGGTTTGCTTTGAACATGTCGCATGGTGTCTACACACCAGGATGTCCTAGGCGGAAGTGTAATTATGAGTGCTCTGGCAGGACACAGACCATAAGAGAAGCGTGGTCCATGTCCTGCCAGCAGTATGCATACGTAAGTGTGCATGTTGGAGACTGAAGGGATACCTGCCAGCCCCCTGACAACAGGAGGCTTGATCTCACCTGGAGGTCAGGCAAGTGATATGCCTGAGTGGGAGGAGAAGGATTATTCCAGTTTTGCAGCATAAACTTTTATTCCCTGGGACATGTTACTGATTGCTTCTCTCTTTATCTCTCTAGTGAGGATGCAGCAGAGACAATAGCAATAGACTCTAACAATCAGCCGAAGTCTCCACTGGAAAAGTTTATGGTCAGACTGTGTACACATCACCAGAAGCAATTCATCCGTGTGCTAAACGACATATACACTGAAGTACAACCAGACTCTGAAGGCCAGCAGTTGTCTGAATCTGAGAGCATGGAGGCCTCTACTTGTGGCTCTGGTTGCAGCCAGCGAAGCACTGAAAATCAGGACAAGAGTGCTACTTGTACTGAATCAAAGGCCCCTTCTTCCTCAGACCCAGGACAGTCGGGGTCTGATGGCCCCCTGCATATTTTGGGACAAGCCCCGAAGCAGCTGGTAGAGCATAAGTCTCTGGACAGAGCAGAGAGCTCCAGTCCTGCTTTGAGAAGGGACTTCTCTGAGCTCCCCGTCACCAGGCTTCGTTCTCCTAGTCCAAAGGATAGCTCCACCCAAGGATACCTCAGCACGTTGAACTCTTCCTCTTTGAATTTCCATCATGCCGCAAAGAGCCTGGATGGGCAGCAAGCTGCTGGACACGAGCAAGACGTCAGAAAGTGTGAGGACAATAAAGAGCAGCTAGCAGGTAAGACTCTGATGGAAGGTTATATCTCGGTCAAAGTGGCGAATGTGAATGGCAGTGAGGACAGCTTAGACAGCTGTCTGGGGTCCCAGAAGAGCTCCTTCAGAGCTCTGCCAGAAGAGTCCTGGGATCCCAGCTTTGTGGTGACCCCCCCTCGCAGAGCAGACAAAGAGAACACTTTGCAATGCAGCTCAAACGCATCTTTGCACCAGGACCTAGACGCAAAAGAACAAGATGCAAGACCAAAGCAAGAAAACCACCTGCACGCTGTGCCCAAGGGCAAGGCAGGCTGCCACCTGCACACGGCCGACAAGGGCCCGCTCGACAAGTCCAAAGAGGCCTGGCTGACCGCTGGTGCCGCGCCAGCCACCCACCGGACCCC
>NW_009933481.1:74436-74965 GCF_000696875.1 Nestor notabilis
GGAAGAGCAAGAAGGCGTCGGGGCTGAGGATCAACGACTATGACAACCAGTGTGACGTGGTGTACATCAGCCAGCCCATCACCGAGTGCCATTTCGAGAGCCAGCGGTTGGTGTCATCCCGCAAGACGGCGAGGAAGAGCACACGGGGGTATTACTTCAACGGAGAATGCTGTGAGCTCCCGACCGTCCGCACGCTGATGAAGACCTGCCGTGTGGAGGAGAGGGGGAGCGGCCCAGCACTGCGAACAGAGACCCTTGTAAGCTCTAAACCATCCCTGGTGCTCTCAGTGGGGGGGTCTGCAGGGACAGGACGGGAAGGTGAGAAGAGGGTTTCCCTGAGGCTCCTGGCTAAAGGGGCACCAGCCAGCCGAGAGGTGAAAGAGAGACCTGATCTGGGCTCCATGCAGCCCCGGGATACCCGGGCGCTGCGGTCCAGGGAAGCCACCATGGCCATGCCCTTCTTCTCCCTCTCTGCTCCACCCAGCCCCCAGAAAGAGGACAGCTCGGCTGGCTCACCGTCCCCCAGCTC
>NW_009933481.1:75113-77360 GCF_000696875.1 Nestor notabilis
CCCCCCACCTACAAACCGCCCCCGCCCCCCCCTGCCACTGCAGAGCCAAAGTCCCCCTTGCAACCCACTGCCACTGCAGACACAGCACCCCTGGCTTGTGATGATGCCGGGGATCCTGCCCAGCTTCCAGGCACAGGGGATGCAGAGCCCAGTGGGCTGGGGCTGGCAGAGCCCTGCCCATGCTCTCCAGGCTGTCAGGCTCCTGATGAGGCCCTTGCAACCACAGACAGGGAGAGCCCTTCAGAGCCCCCTGCCACCTTGCAGTGTGTGGATGTGAATAAAAGCATCGATGCTGAACCAGAAGCCGAATTATCAGGCACGGCAGGTGACAGCCCCCTTGAGCAAGAGGAGACTGTGCTGGGCAGCCGAGCCCTCCTCGAAATACCAGAAGGGGAGGCAGTGCAGAATAACAGCTCAGCAGGTGAAAAAGAACCTGTTGAAGGGGAAACACTGCCTGAACCCGACATCTTCAACTCTGCAGGGAAAGACTCTGTCTCTTCCAAAGACGGTCTAGACAAGAAACGAAAGAAAGGCAGGAGAATGCTAGTGGCATCGGACCGGCGCCTCCGTAGCCAGCAATCCCAGTCACCCATCGAGGGCTGTGCTGAGGATGCTGGTTCTTCCAGCTCTGTGCAGCTTCCTTGCCTTCAGATCAAACTCTCCAAGAGCCCTGGCACTAAGCGGTTCAAGAGAGAAATGGACATGGATGGGGCAGCATCCACGCACGTCCCAAACGACTGCTTCCCCAATGTGCTGCTCAAAACCAGCGAGGGGCTGGGCAATGGCCAGGCTCCAGAGAGCATTGCTGAGCAGGAGCCAGGTGAGGAGAATGGTGTCACTACCAGACAAACCTATAAAAGCATCTTAGCAGAAGAGACTGTAGCAGAGGGAGAAAGTTCCTCTACAGGTGACCCTCCTGCTAACAGCAGCCAAAGTCAGACGGGTGAGATGCTGGAAATCAGCATCCAGGCTGATTCTGAGAAGAGAAGCATTCTCCTCCCTCTGGAGAGCACTGTGTCTGCAAATGATGCCGAGCAAGTGGATGTGAAACCAGGCAATGCCAGTGCAAAGGACAGGGAGAGCTCCAACAGCACCGGGGACATAGGCAAGCTGGAGAACTATGAGCAAGTGGCCAACTCGCCTCCATGTCCCAGCAGCAGAGGTGGAAGCAAGCATGTTCCAGCAAAGGCTGCAAAGCATAAAAAGGTTGCCCTGCAGTTTTATAACTTAAGACACACCCCCACACCCTTAGACACTGCAAAAAAGAGCACACCAGGGAAGGAGTCTATGCAAGCAATCCCCAAACCGAGGGACGAACGCAATTCAGGGAATGATGACTCTCCGGTGTTGGAGGACATAGACACGGCTGACAGCAAACCAAAGTTCATGGAGTGGTGTGCTGAAGAGGAGAACCAGGAGCTCATTGCCGAGTTCAACGCCCAGTACATGAAAGTTCAGAAAGGATGGATTCAGCTGGAGAAGGAGATGCAGCCGACCCCCAAGGTAAAGAACAAAGCCGACAAACTGAAAGAGATTTGGAAAAGCAAGAAAAGGACACGGAAAAGTAGAGGCTCGCTGGAAGTGCAGAAGCTTTCTCCTGTCCAGATGCTGTTTATGAAGGCCTTTAAGCTGTCTGACATCTGCCAGTGGTTTCTGGAGACAACTGAAACCAGATCTCTAGTGATCGTGAAGAAACTCAACACCCGTCTCCCAGGGGAGATCCCCCCCATCAAAGTCCCCATGCAGAAATATTCCTCCTCCAGTCTCTACCCCAGCTCACTGCAAGCCGAACGCTTGAAGAAGCACCTCAAGAAGTTCGCTGCCACTACCCCGGCTCGGAATAACCTGAAGAACCAAAAGCTTTGGGCCAAAATTAGGGAGAATGCTGATAAAGCAGACGCTGAGGAAACCACCACTCCCAGCCATATGTCTCCCACCAATGCTGGCACTGAGGACCTGAGCGAAGACAAAACCATCCAGCCTGCCCCCAGCTTGCCCACACAGGCCAGCACCAGGATCCTGCGCAAGTACTCCAACCTACGGGGCAAGCTGCGAGCCCAGCATCGCATGGTGAAGGCGGAGAAGAAGAGCGATGGCCCAGGGGACCACCCTTCCCTGGAGAGCAAGCAGAGCCGGAAGACTGCAAAGTTGGCTTTGCAGATCAAAGCAGATGCCTTTCCTGCTAGATCTCCATCAGTGGATGGGGCGGGGAAGGGGCGGAAGGGGAAGAGCAGGTCCCAGGAGGAC
>NW_009933481.1:77391-84095 GCF_000696875.1 Nestor notabilis
GCAGGAAGAAGAGGACGCTGAAGGAGAGTGGAAGCACACAGGAGCGGTCTGGCTCCTCCACCAAGGACAAGTTGCCTGCCAAGAAGGCCAGTAAAATAAAGCATTCGGAGGTGAGCACGAAAGCTCCTGCCACCCGAAAGCAGGCTGCCATGGAGAAGAGCAATAAGCTGGCTAGAAAAATGACTTTGAAAGAGAAGAGACCCCCAAAAAGGCAGCTGGAGAAGGTGCGGCTCCCCATGCGGAAGGGCAAGGAGAACACGAGCAGACGGGCTGTGCTGCTCCCTGGCCATGAGGAGCTCACCAAGTCCCCGAAGCAGAAGCCCCTGGGGGAGTCCTCCACACGGTCACAGAAGATGGCCAACAAGAAGCCCAGCAGTGGGAAGACCCTGACAAGGTCCATGAAGAAGATGCAGGAGAGCACCGGGTCGCAGGGCAAGAGAAAGCTGAGGGCAAAAGTGGACTGTTCGCACAGCAAACGCTCGCGACTGGACCCGAAATAGCAAAGAACCGGTAGCCATGTACAAACCCAATGTACAGTAGTAACCCTTTACCATGCATTAACTAAAGCTGCTTTTATAAGCTGTAGCAAGCCTTTAAAAATCCGCAGCTAAAGGATAACGCCCGTGATTTTAGGCATCGGCAGATGTGTCTTGGGCAGAGAAGAGGTTGGCCTGTCTGGCTCTGCTGTTCAGAAGGAAGTTTCTACAGTTTGAACGTTCCTTGAGTTTTTTTAAACTCGGAACCAGGCAGTTTTAGTTAAAAGTACAGTGCCTTATTTATCACTTTAAAAATAAAAATAAGAAGCTCGTCTGTGTGATTTGGAGGCTTGCGTTTTATACTTGAGGCACAAGCACTTGTACTGTAGCAGAAAGAAAACCACCACCGTGCACATGAAGTAGCTTTCACAGTCTTTGGGTGCACGCAAACATTTCCCTTTCCTTCAGAGTCCTCCTCTTGTCTGTCTTCTTAGTGGCATTTAAAGCAAAACCAAAACCATTTTTCATCACTGAGGGAGAGAAAGGCGAATCTGTCCTTTTTCAGTTTGTTAGTAGCAGCTGCTGGTGTCCCATACCGATACCTGCTACTGGTGTGTATACTGCTGATGGCTGCCTCACCCCGCCATGGCACAGCCCATGGGGTGGGTGTCCTGCTCAGGCAGCAGGGGACACGCTGCAGGGGCTCTGGGTACCAGGTTTCTGCATCCACTGCTGCCAGGTGGGCACACTGGACTGTATCCGTCTTTATTTCTTGCTGGCTTCAGGGATGAATCAGTCATGCCATGCCCTGCATTTGGACAGGCCTATTTTGCTGCCCTCATGGTGATTTCTGTGGTCTCTGATGGCAAAGCAGTTTCCGCAGTGCTTGGCTAAAGGTTTAATCTCTCCCTTTTGACATGCCCAAGCTCCTTCTGATGTTGGTGCTCTGCAGAAGAGGAGCCCCGACCCTCACCCTGTGCTTTTGTGCACATCTTACCTAGTGTCCTCCTAAGCCAGAATTTGCAGTTGGAATAGGGCTGGGATAAGGGACTGACTTAAATCTATTTTTTACTGTAATTTGCATTTTGTCCCTTTACTAGCAAGATGCAGTTGGCTTGTCCTTACTTGCGTCTGGTGCTGTGGAGTCTGAAAGCTTCTGCCCTGCACGACACCTTTGCAGGTCTCCTCTTTAAGCCACTGCATCACGTTTCAAAGCCAGTGGGGGGTCAGCAGTGGCAGAGCAGGGTCACAGTGCCTAGCGCCTCTGAGAAAGACCTGTTACAAGTACACACAGCATGCGGCTGTGGTGGGTCTGCTGGGCAAAGACTATCAGTGGCTGAGAAGTGACTGCTGGGGTCTGTGCTCAGGGCAAGGACCCTGCTCAGCCATTGCATCTCAGTGGCTTCATAAAGCTTGTTTGTATAGATCCTGATGCAAGCCTACTCCCATGCAGGGAGCAGCAGTGCTGGAGGGGGCACCCCACGCTCTGGAGTGGCCTGACCTTTAACAGCCACTTGCAGGTCCTTGCTCAGCAGGGCTCTGGTGCAGGCCATGCATTCAGGAGACGCCTGCTCTGGGGGCAGAGGCTAAAGAGGGCTCGGCTGCCAACGGGAATTGTTTGTCACAGTTGGCATTGAACTGCAGATCCTAAAGCCCATAATTTGAGGTGGAGAGCAGATAATCATCTTTTAAATGTTTCATTGTACCTGTTCAGTATAGAGGATGAAACCAGGCGTTTGAGATTTGCACGTCCTTTGCAGAGCACCTCTTGCTGTCTTGCAGGTATTCCCTTCCCCCAGCGCTGACACAAACAAGGCTGCAGCACATTTTCTTCTTACTATGAAATGGCTGATGTAAAAGAAAAACCCATAAAATCCTTTACCTTTCCTTTGAATCATGCTAGAATAAGTTAACTCTCTGAACAGCTAGGCAGTGATTAAATCTACCCTGTCAGTCCCTGTACAGATTACTATGAAGTTATCTATTATTTTAATTTTTACTGCATGCATTAAATATGTCAAACATTCCATCAGAAAAGATTCAAAAGCATTTTAGGAGTGGTGTGAGGCAGCAGGGCACTGATGGCAGTTAAATGGCTGACCTGTACCTTTCTTACAGGTTGTCTTTCCCTCTTACTTCTCCATCTGTTCTTTTGGTCCTCCTCTAACCTCTGGCTGGGGCAGCCTCTGCAGGCATGTGGGCCTGGAATTTCCCCTCCTTGCCTTGGGCTAGTCATGTATGCAAGCACCCCTCTTACCTCTGATCCTCGTGCCATTCCCTTGCAGCAAACCCTCTTTTCCCTGTCTTTTCATATCACTCCTGAAGCACCTATGCTGGGCTGTGTTTGCAGAGCCATGCTGGGTACCATGCACAAAGTGTGGCTAGGGGCTTTCCTTCTCTCTTACTCTTTCAGCTTTTAGCTGCTGGTAAATGCAGGCTGTCCTGCCCTCCATGTGCTTCTGGAAGAGGGAACCTCATTAGGATAAAATCCTTGAGAAAGCAAGTGGAGAGAAGTTTTTCAGATGGGATGCTGCTGCCTCAGCCTCTTGGCTGCCTTCCTGTGTGCTGGGCCTTCCCCTGCGCTCCTTGGCTTGAGCGTGGCAAGACTGGGTGATTGCAGGCATCACACTGGTGTTGGGAGCACAGCAGCATCTGGGTGTCTGTCCCAGTTCAGTGTGTGCTACTTGGCTTAGGTGGTGGCAGGAGCAGTATGCCAAGCTTCCCGGCAGTGTCCCTGCCAGGCATCAGCTCCAGAGACGAATGGCTAGAATCTGTTATATGGAAAATCAGAGATGCTAAAAGGAAAACCATATTCCTTCCACCCCTTTGAACTTCCAGTCTCAGTCTACAGTTTTCTCTTGTATTGCTGTGTTTTGGCTTGGTTGAATGGAGATTTCCCATGCTGAAGGCAGGGAGTTGCAGGGCTCCAGGAGGGAGTGACATTGGTGTGGCCATGCTAGGAAGTGTGCAGGCGACATGGCCTGAGACTGAAAGTGCTTGCAGCTTTAACTTGTGCAGGTAGGTTTTATGGAGAGCAGGCTTGTTTGCCAAAGATGGGTAGGGTGAAGCCATCAGCTAGGGCTGAATTGCTGCAGCAAGCACTCAGGCATGACCTCTCCAAGTGGGAGTATTGGTACATTTGTACAAGTTTTCTGAATTACAGATCACTGCAATCCTTCGAGTTGCCCCAGGGGTGATTGTCATCTCTAGAAAAGCCTTGAGGCTTTCTGCTCTGAGAAAAAGCCCCAGCTCCTTTCCAGGCTCCTTTCCTTGCTGTCACTGCTCCTGGAGATGCTGTCCTGGCCCTTCTGCCTCTCCTGTGCACATTCTTCACCTGACACCAATAGTAGCTGCCAGGTCTTGCAGACTATAAGACCTGCTTTTAGTGTGCTTTGCACTTGCTTTTGTGAGTGCTTTATTTTGGGGCAGGAAGGAGCAATGCTGCAATTTGCTAGCAAATGAAAGGGTCTGCATGTGAGGTGACTGCCTGGCAGAATACTACTGCCTGGGTAGCTCCAGTTTCTTTATCAGTGCTCAGATGTTTGATTTTTTTCTTCTTTTATTTTTTTTCCCAATCAGTCCTAATGTTGCGTTAGTCTCTTCTCTGTCTACTTCCTAGTTTTCTCTCTTCATGCAGCCATGTTTCAGCTAGAACAGTACACAAAACACACAAAAATTAGTAGAGGTACTACCATATATATAACCTGTTGCTCTTTGTTAATGCCTTGGGACATGCACTGCTCATTTCTGTTTGCTCTGTTTGCGAGGCAGTGGTGAGGTGTGAGGCTGAGGCACAGCCCCTGCTTTAGAGCAGCCTTTTTCCAATAGATGCAGCTTCTACACAATGCGAGGGATGCACAGGGACCTGCAGATGATCTCAATGAATGGAAGGAAATAAGCAACACAATTTATCACCTTATTCCACACGGGCATCGAGTGCGTTTCCGTTTGCTACGGTGCGGAGCTGCCCACTGGCACTACCACAGTGCCATCCTCAGCTCTGCAGCCTCATTGCGCTCCTCTTCTCTGGGCCACCCTGCATCTTCCTGCTCTGCTTATTCAGCTCCGGATTTCAGCACAAGGGCTGTGTCCCACAAAAGAGATTTCTGCTCTTTCTATTACTTTGGCTTTCCTTGGTGGCCACTTTCTCATCCTATTCTGGAAACTAGTCTTTATCCCAGCTCCCTGGTGCATGTACTAGGAACAGCATCTCCTTAGCTCTGCACCTCCACTCATGTCCTTACTATCCCTTTGCTGCCAGCCCCCCTCTCTCATAACCATCTTGCATGGTTACCCTTTCCCCTCTCACCTTCTCATAGGCAGCTCCATGTCTTCACACTTCACATGGTCAGGAGCCACCCATCTTACCTAACCTCTGCGAGGGGCTGGTTTTGTGAGCTCAGAGTCAAGGTTTGTCCGTTGAGCTTGAGGGCTGCAGCAAGAGCAGTTTATTCCCAGGATGGTTCCTTCTGCCTTTCACTGTTAGGTTCTTGTCTAGCAGTGCTAGCCCTGGAATGGGTTTCTCTGCTGATGAGCTACATGCAGTATATCCAAGGTGTGCACATGTTTATATTCATCACTCATGAGGCCAGCTTTGCTCATGGTTGCTGTGTGCAGTGGTGTTTCTGTGTTCAGCTGCCAACACATCAGTGAAATGCATTTGCAGCAAACCTTCTCCAAAGACCTAGCTAGCCGGTGCTGATGCTTGCAGCAAACTTTCTGCCACATTGCTGATCATTATCCATGCGATGGGAGAGTGGGATAAACTTCCCCCCACTGCTCGCTGTGTCCCTGTCCCTGCCATGCTGGGAAAAGCTATGTGGCACTGAACTGAGCAGGCTGGTGAGCTGGCCAAGTCTCTTTTTGCTGGTGTGCAGATGAGCAAAGTTCCAGGCAGGCCCGTGTCCCAGCTGCTCACATGGTGCCTCTGGAAATGCCGGTGTTCCCAGAAGCTCTTCCAGCCTCTAGTAACATTCTAGGAAATAGAGATGTAATCTCAGAAGGACACAGATGTACCGCTGCCCTGTTTTTAGGTCTTGCTAATGGACAGTTTCTCTCTCCAGCTCATATTCTTTCAACCTAACTGCATTCCCAGTTGAAGGCTACTGGGAAAGCCATGTTTCCTAGCCTCCTGTAGGCATGGCAGTGCCTTGGGGCAGCAGGGAGGTGCTCCCACCTTTCCACTGCCAGCGTTTGTGCCGGGGGAAAAGGGCTGAGCCCCAGACAAGGCATCCTCGGGTCCACATTCCCAGGCTGTATGCCCGGATGTCGTGGGAGCAAGGCGGAGGCAGGCTCCCTCCTGCCAGGGAAGGCCACTGCAGCTTTCCTTGTAGTAGTAGGTTTTGTGAGCAAACCACAAGGCTACGATGTCCCCACATTGCGCGCATTCCCTCTTCTCTCCCTGTGTGTTGTAGAGTCCATTTGACCCATCCTTTAGCTTGGTGGTTGTGAAATGAATCCATCTGTTCTAAGATGTTCTCAGGAGTTCTTGTTTGTATTAAGCTCACCCCTAGGCTTAGCAGAAATCACAGTCCCCGTCCTTCCTCCTCCCCTCCCCGTGGACAAGCCCTCTCCTTCACGAGCACTTCCCCGCTCTCCCTGAAGGGCAGCGGGGGGGCAGCTGGTGGTTTCGATTCAGGGCACGTTGGCAGCTTGGGGGCAGCCGGAGGAGCTGGGATGCAGCCGGCCGGTGTTCGTGGCGTGGGTCCCTCGGGCTGCGTTGCTAGCCAATGTTTTCTAAGTCTGTTTGTAAGAGTACCTAATTTTAAAATGAAATGTGAATATATATTATGTGTAGGTGCCATGTAAGATAGTGTTGTGCTAGGCGGCAGGATGCTAACCTACTTTTTAAGCTTTTTTGGGGGGCAGGAATAAAGCATTTTTCTCTCACTTCATTGCTCACAGATCTAATATTGTAAATAGTTTTTTAAAGATATTTATTTCATGGGCTTTCCACAGGTTCTTGTTCGGACTGGTGTGTTGGTTGGTGGGGCTGTATTGCCCAGCGTGCCGCAACCAAAGGGCTGGCTATTGTGTGTGGGGGGATGGGATGGGAGGGGTTGGGGTGGGTGGGGGTGGTGGTGGTGTTCGGTTTGGGTTATTGGCTTTCCACATGTGCTTGTTCTGACTGGTGTGTTGGTTGGTGGGGCTGTATTGCCCAGCGTGCCGCAACCAAAGGGCTGGCTATTGTGTGTGGGGGGATGGGATGGGAGGGGTTGGGGTGGGTGG
>NW_009933482.1:0-11270 GCF_000696875.1 Nestor notabilis
CCATCCACGAGAGGCCACTTTCCTCTAGCGTTTGGTGCTGCAGCCCGGGATGGCTGGGAAGAGGGATGTGTGCTCGCTTGGGCGAGCGAGCAGACGACTTGGGTTGGATTCTCCTTCAGTATGTGCCTGGCTGTGCTCTTCTGCCTAAGACCAGCTCCTTCCCAGCTTTTCTCCACTGAGCAATTAGTAGGACACTGCACTAGTGGTTTTTTTTGGGGCTGTACCTCCTGCCTGGCTTCCTTGGGAAACATCTTTGGCCTTGCAGGGTGCCTGCAGAGAAGCAGCAGCACAGGCCAGAATAGGGGCTACATCCCCAGCATAAGAAAGATGGGGAGCTGTTGGAGTGAGGCCACATATATGCTCCAAGGTAATGCAATGGAGCCAGGCTGAGAGAGCTGGGCTGGAGCAGCTGGAGAAGAGAAGGCTCCTGAAGGGGACACCTCAGAGCAGCTCCAGTGCCTAAAGGGGCTCCAGGAAACCTGGAGAGGGGCTTGGACAAGGGCCTGTAGGGACAGGACAAGGGCAATGGCTTTAACCTGCCAGAGGGGAGATTGAGATGAGCTCTGAGGCAGAAGCTCTTCCCTGTGAGGGTGCTGAGGCGCTGGCACAGGGTGCCCAGAGAAGCTGTGGCTGCCCCATCCCTGGCAGTGTTCAAGGGCAGGTTGGACACAGGGGCTTGGAGCAACCTGCTCTAGTGGAAGGTGTCCCTGCCCGTGGCAGGGGTTGGAGCTGGAGGAGCTTTAAGCTCCCTTTAACCCAAACCAGGCTGGGATTCTATGACCAGAGGTTTGAATGGGAACACTTCAAAGCTCCAGGGCCACCCATGGCCATCAGCTGCCTGGCAGGCTGCAGGGTCAGCTCTTGGCACGGGGACAGGCTGGTTAATAGGAAAGGCAAATGGCCCAGGGCCCTGTGCGCTCCAGCTCGCTCACAAAGGGATACTCTGCACTGTCTCATGCAGCTGGATGGCAGCCCAGAAGGGCTCACCCCAGCACAGGGCACCAGAGCTGGAAGAGCCACCTCCTGTCTGCGGGAAGGCAGCAGGGCTGGGCGCTACGTGAAGGGCTGTGCCCTTCTCCCAGCAGCCAGGGGAACAAGGCAGAAGGGTCACTGTAGTGTCTGGGTCTCCTCAGCCCAAGGCAAGACCAGGACAAGGATGTCTAAGCCACTCCTGTGTGCCTGGAGCCTCTGCCCACAGTGCTCTGAGCTACTTGTGCTTGCTATAGGCTTTGCTCTTAGGGAACAGGCTGAGATGCTCTTAATGCCTTTTATCACCATGTGCTGCTCTGGGGTGTGTTTGTCTGTGTGTGTCTATTTGCCCCCTGCAGAAGGAGGTTGTGCTGGTGCTCACACTGCTCTTCCCTTCTCCTCTCCTGAATTCCTCCCTGTTAATAACTTAGGAGCTGATTTCCCTGGTTTCAGCCACTGAGGCTGCATTGCAATAGTCAGTCAATAACTCAATCAGTGTGAGTAAGACCTAAGTACTGCATCTTGGCACTGTTATTGTTCCCCCACTTGGTAAAGGTTTATGGCACTTCATCTCAGAGAAGCTTTCCTTTTGCCAAAGCCTCAAGCCAACCTTTTACTTTAGCTGTATTAATAATTCTCCTGGGTCAGCCCTGCTCATATTGTGTTTTTAATTGAACATTCTTTTCCTGTCTCACTTCTGCAAATTCAGCCTTGGGTTTCTTCCAGTTTTTGGAAGAAAGGAAGGGAATGAATATGGCATTGGCTGATGCAGGGACAGCACTTGTGAGAGCACCAGTGGAACCAGGGCAGGAGGGGAATGAAGTGGAAGGTCCTGATTAAAACAAGTGGGAGACAAGTGAATGGGGCTTCACTTGCAGAGAGCTTTGTCTCCTCTTTGCCCTCATATCCCAGCATTGCTGGGGTTACGTCTGCTCTTCATTACAGCAACCTGGCCACAGAGGCGAGCAATGCACGTTCCCTCTGATTCCCACCCCAGGACCAGCACTGGGACTGGTTCTGTTTGGAAGCATCTCCCTTGGGATGTGCACGGAGAGAGATGTTGCTTCCAGACCTCACAGCTCTGATATTGCCCAGAGCATCCGAGCTGGGAACAAAACACAGCTCAGGAGGAAGGACCAGCTTGATTCAAGCTGGTTCTGGCCACTGGTGCTTTGAGGAGAAGCAGGTCTTGTAATAGCAGGACATGAGGGATGTGAGAGGATTGCTATGGCCTTGTGAGCCTGCTTCTGCATGGGGACTAGCACCAGCAAGCCTGGTCTGGCCACACTTGCTGTAATAAGCATTAAGTACGGTGAATAACAGCACCTTGCCAGGGATGGGTTAGGCCAGCCTTTCTCAGGCTGAGCTCAGCTATTGCATCTCTTGTAGTTTGAGCATCCACGAGCGAGGCATCTCCTGCTTGTTGTAGAGATATGTAGGGCACTAATGGTTTCCAAAAGTGGATTTGACCGACTGAATTGTAAAGCCAAAATAGAGTAAGTTGCTTGCAACAAATCCTGCTTGACTGGTCTATAAGCAAGCCCTGGGCAAATCTCTGGTCCTGGGCCTGAACGTCGACTTAAACTACTAAACCAAGAGCAACAAGACTCATCAGCTTCCCTTATCCCCCCCATCAGAGCTTCCAAACTTAAACTTTCTGGCTCTGGTCCATTTCTGCACTGTTTTGGCATGGTTTACATTAGTTTTACCTTATTGACCATCCAGTAAATAAGATGCGGTCAACCCCAGTTCTCACAGCTCTGCAATGCAGCATCTTATTCCTAATGCTCCTTATAGCTCTGGAAGGGGGTGAGAAGAACCAGGAGCCTCCCTGGCCTTGAACACTGCCAGGGATGGGGCAGCCCCAGCTTCTCTGGGCACCCTGTGCCAGCGCCTCAGCATCCTCACAGGGAAGAGCTTCTGCCTCAGAGCTCATCTCAGTCTCCCCTCTGGCAGGTTAAAGCCATTCCCCTTGTCCTGTCTCTACATCCCTTGTTCAAACCCCTCTCCAGGTTTCCTGGAGCCCCTTTAGGCACTGGAGCTGCTCTAAGGTGTCCCCTTCAGGAGCCTTCTCTTCTCCAGCTGACCCATACCAGCTCTCTCAGCCTGGCTCCAGAGCAGAGCTGCTCCAGCCCTCGCAGCATCCCTGTGGTCTCCTCTGGCCTCGCTCCAGCAGCTCTGTGTTGGGGACCCCATCTCCCAGCATGACCCCATTTCCGCTGCATTCCCCATGGTGCCGGGTCAGGGGTGCCCCCAGCACCCATGTCCCTGCCAGGGACCAGTGAATGCCCACACTGTCCCCAGCGCCTCCAGCTTGGCAGTGGTACATGGGGGCACTGATAGAGCTGGGCCATGAGGAGCTGCTCAGTTTTAGATCCCAGCTCACCCTGTGAGTGGCCCGGCTCCTCAGCGAGGATGATGTGTCTGAACAAGCCCTCAGCTCGGCAGCAGCTGCTTTCCAGCTATTGCCTAACAAAGACAACTTGTGTGCCTACAGGGAAAGAACAGCGCTTGGTTTCTCTGTACGAGCCATGAAAGCAGCGTGGATAAGGAACAAACCCTCCTCAGCCCACTGATGTGGTCATTCACAAGTGACCAGGACCTATTGCACCAGCCCACACCCAGGAGATGACAGTGCCCCATACATGTGAATACACAGTGCATGTGTGCATTTGTGTCCTTACCTAGCCGAAAGCTTTTCCCACTGACTGCAGCATCGCACCCATCTCCCAGGGGCTGTTAAGGCCATCCTGCTGGGGTCCCTTTGGTTTGTCACGATGGGGTCATTTCTTTCCCCTTGCACAGGCTTCATCCTTTCCTTTTCCTTCCTTAGGAATGAGATCTCTTTAAAGGATCTAATTTCCCAAATGAAGTGCCACGGGGAGCAGTCAGCAAGAGCCTGACTCAGATGAGCCTAATGGATGAGGCGGCAATTCGCCGAAGCACTTTGTTTAATTGAAAGGCTCAGCCAAAGGGAGTCACAATGTGGTTCCCCTGACAGGCCCTAAGTAGATGACACAATATATGGAGGCTCAGGCCCCAGTGCTGCTGTGTTCAGCTCCTTGGCTTGCATCCTGCTCCCTGCAGCAAGCTCAGGAAGGCAGTGCAGTGCTTGGTGGCTTCTGCTGCAGTCACCCCATGGCCGTGCCCCCACTGCATGGATGGTGGAGCTGCTGCTTATGGGGTGTGCAGAGGGCTGTGTGGTTGGGTTAGCAAACAGGTTGGAGGAGAAGCATCTTTCTGGGTGATGCTCTGCCTCTTCATCACCTTGGGCCAGTCACTTGGTGTTGCCGGTGCTTGCTAGACCGATAAGAGCACCGGCAACTGTGCAGAAGCTGCTTCATGGAGCAGTTGTGAAGGGAAAGGTGTTGAGGGGAGCTCAGCTCCTAAATGCTGCAGTGCTGTGGGAGCAGCAGTTGTTTTGGCCAGGCTGGAAATGCAGGGGTCTGCCAAAGCCCAGCCAGCAAGGTGTGCAGGGTGCTCGGTCATTATGGGTGCTGGGAGAGGCGTGATCTCTGCAGGAAAGAAGTGACCAGCTCAATCCTGCTCCATCCCATGACGTGAGCGTGGCGGGACACTGGCACAGAGAAGCTGTGGCTGCCCCATCCCCGGCAGTGTTCAAGGCCAGGTTGGACACAGGGGCTTGGAGCAACCTGCTCTAGTGGAAGGTGTCCCTGCCCGGGGCAGGGGGGTCAGACTGGATGAGCTTTAAAGTCCCTTCAACCCAAACCTCTCTCTGATTCTATGATGCTGACTCTCCTTTGCTCAGACGAGCACAACTCATTTGTCCCTCCCTCTCCTGTCACTTTTTGATGACACCAGGACTTTTCTCTGGATTCAGCACTTTGCAGTGCATCCAGCAGGCAGGAGAATTCTCTGGAGCCCGTTAGGAGCCGGCTGGGCAGGGGCACTTGGAGTGCAGGCTGCCCTCCTCCATCCTCTTTGACTGCATTGCTGGGTACAGCAGGACCATCGGCTGGCAATTGCTTGGCAATGCACTGAAGATGCAGCCTGAGGACTCCAAGCCTGGGCTGCCCCTACCAGCATGTCCTGGCCAGGAGGCAGACAGCAGCGTCAGCTCCTGCATCTCCTGCCCTCTCCCTGCATGACCTGAATTCAGTCAGGAGGTGTTAAGCTGGGCATAGCTTCCCATAGCACAGGGCCTGCCCCAGCGTGTTCAGCACATCACCTGCAGACACAAATATTACCCAGTGGAGGATGTCAAGTGATGTTGTGGATCCTGCTCAGTTGGAAAGCCTCGTGCCATGCAGGGTGAAGCAGGACACCCCTGCTGCCTATTGCTGCTGTGATGTGAGGGGCTGCTTGGCAGCTCTGCCGTCAGTGCCCCCCCCGCCTGCTCTGTTCACCTTAATGGGCCATGAAGACTCACACCTCATCCTCATCCTCACTGGTTTGGGGTCCTCCATGTTATCAATTCACACCAGATAAAGTAAGGCAGAGACAGGCAGTGACTTGCCCAATGCCCAGCTCCGGGTGGCTCTGCTCTGTCTCAGCAGCATCCCTTCGCTTTACAGTGAAGAGCAGGCAGCAAGAGGTTAACTCAGCCTGAGTCCCTGCTCCTCGTGTGTGCACAGAATAATGAATGCAGAGGAGAGCATTTGGGAGATGCAATGTGAGGCAGCATCGCCTCAGTGCTGGCTTCGCTCAGCTTGGCACCGAGAGGATGGAGTGTTTCCTGGCCATCCTATGTGTGGGCACTAAGAAATGGATTTTCAGATAGAAGAAGAAGTCTTTTAAGTGCTGATAGTTTCAATGTCTTCTTTCCTCCCCCCTTTTTTTCCCCTTTTGCCCATGCTAATGGCAACAGAAGCAGCTGCATTAACTGTTTTGGATAAAACTCAGCACAAAAGCCTCCATCTCCCTGAGAGTCTGGCTCAATCAATCCTGCCTTTAACTATGAAATGGGTTTAGGGGAGTGTGGAAACACAAGCTGTGAGGGCTCAATCCCTCCCTGCCAGCCTGTGGGCAGCCCAGCCCTGTAGCATCGCTGGGTACAACGCAGACCTTTTGTCATAGCCCAGTGAAGAGGAGCTGGGCAGCATCTCCAGCAGCTTTGCAGGGGTTGCCAAGGGCCTTCTAACCAAGTGCTAAAACCTTGGCTCCTCAAAAAAGAGGGGGCAAAGGAAAAAGCCGGATCCCTGCATGCCCTGAATCTTAATCTCTTCTCTTTCAGCTCGAGTCCTGCTTCCCAGCATCATCAATGTTTCCCATTAAAGCTGGCTGTCTTTGTGGTGTCTGCCAGCTCCACTGCTCAGGATGCTGGCTGGAGCCTGCAGGACGGCGGTTGCTGCAGCCCTCAGCACCCAGGGCTATCATCCTGCACCAGGGAGCAGCATCTTACACAGGCCAGGGGATGTGATCCATAGGAATTGGGACTGCACAGTGGGAGTGATGGATTCTTGTTGTTTTAAAGAGCTTGTTGCAGAAGGAAAATGGGATATTTCTCTCAGACAGGTGAAAGAGTGGGGCTGGGTTATTAGCATTGTGCATTGTGTGTGATTCTTGCAATCAAGCTAGAGCCAAGTTTGATATGAAGAGAGCTCTGATCTCAAGGAGAGTAACACCCTTTGGGTTGCCTTGGCATAGGGTGGGAACCAGGCCTTGCTAGCTAGGAGATCTAAACTGAAATAGCTGCCCCACATCCTGAGGGCACACTGAGGGAATCTATGGAAGCTGTGGTGGGAAGCGGGCAAGATGAGAGCAGCAACTGGGTACATCCAGTTTCAGCTGGGTAAGAACTGCAGCATCCCTTCTGGATGAACATGTGTGGAAAAGAACCTGGTCTTTAAAGCAGGAAAGGCTCTTTGTGTTTCACTTGGACACTTCATCGAGGATTGTAGTGATAGGACAATAGGCAACGGGTTCAAACTTCAGCAGGGGAAGCTCAGGTTAGATATAAAGCAGAAGTGAGGGTGAGGAGGCACCGGAACAGGTTGCCCAAGAAGTGGTGAGAGCTCCATCTCTGGCAGTGTTCAAGGCCAGGTTGGACAGAGCCTTGGGTGACATGGTCTAGTGTGAGACGTCCCTGTACATGGCAGGGGGCTGGAACTGGATGATCTTAAGGTCCTTTCCAACCCAAACCATTCTATGATTCCATTACTCTTCAGCCCCTCACTGCAGTACCTGTGGCCCTCAGGTCAAAGCCTGCCCCGTAGCTCCTTCCAGGCATCATGCTGATGCTATGGGGTAACCAGTGTCTGTGGGGCTGGGCGCTGCCTCTTCGTCCCTACCCGAGCATTGGCAAGCTGAAATCTCTGCTTTATGGTAATGCTAAAGAAATGCTTTGGTTGCACTTTCTCGCCAACTAATCCAATTTGTCTCCTTACTGCTTCCAAATGCCTTTTAAAGATCCCTAGCAATGTATTAGAGAAATCCATTTGGTGAGCTACAGCAGAGAGGGGCACTTTTCTTTTACAGTTATTAGCGAGTGACAAGGTAAGGAACTTGGGGAAGATTGATCACCCAACGAAGCATTTTTACTTTCCCAATTAATCCTGGCATGATTGTAATAAATCCAGGAGTGGGAGTAATTAGATGTGAACGGACCTCACTTCCTTCTGCTGCTGCGTGTCAGGGGTAATGGAGAGAGACATCTTTCTCTTGGAAGTGGCCTAAGGAGACGGCCAGTTAGATGGGATTTCTGGATAGAAAGATAGATGTCAGAGGCCAGCGTTGGCTTTTTCCTCAGTGGGAAACAGATTTATGCTATCAATCCACATTAAGAAGACTTCATGGCTACATAGAAATCCAGCAAGAGTAATTCAATTAGCCCCGTGCACTTTTTAAGATGGGATTTGATAATGGAGGATCATTTGCCCTCAAGTTCACGCTGAATTTTCTTTCTCTTTTTTGTTTTTTCTTCCTTTTTTGATTAAAAGAGTCATTGTGGTTCACTGGGTGCTTTTGCCTCCAAGCCAGGAGGTTGCTAGGTTAAGTCCTAAACCATGCTGGAGATTCCTGGCCACTGAAAACACAGTGAGATGGCACCTGTATGTGCACGAGCGCTCCATGCTGATGCCTGGTCCCTTTGGAAGTGCTAAACTGAGCCCATCTTTGCGAGCTTGGAGCCTGCCCCTTGTACTGAGCACTTGCAGGGGGTGACAAGAGGGGCTTTGGACAAGGGCCTGTAGGGACAGGACAAGAGGAATAGCTTTAACCTGCCAGAGGGGAGACTGAGATGAGCTCTGAGGCAGAATCTTCCCTGTGAGGGTGCTGAGGCGCTGGCACAGGGTGCCCAGAGAAGCTGGGGCTGCCCCATCCCTGGCAGTGTTCAAGGCCAGGTTGGACACAGGGGCTTGGAGCAACCTGCTCTAGTGGAAGGTGTCCCTGCCCGTGGCAGGGGGTTGGGACTGCATGAGCTTTAAGCTCCCTTTAACCCAAACCACTCGGTGATTCTATGGGTGTCTCATGTCCCTCATTACCACACAGGGACAGTATCTCTTTGTGACTCCACTTGTGATGCTGCAGTGCCCATTGAGGGCAATGTGGCTCGAAGCCCCTCTCATGTGTGTCCATTGACAGGGAGCTGCTCCCCAGCCCTCAGCCCTGCTCCCACTGAGATCTCATTAATAGATTTACCTATTTGAAAGCCATTATAGAGCCAGACAGCCTCATAGATGTAGGATCCCAGGGGCAACTTGTTAGCAGCTGCTCTGTAGCTACATCAAGAGATTCTCTGACAGTACACAAAAGCCATTTGACAATGTCAGAAACCACCGAGAGGGATTAACTTAAAGGAGGAAAGGAGGGGGGAAATAACTCATATTAAGACATGATCTTGGAGCTTATCAGAGAGCCTCGGAGCAGACAAAACCAGGCAGTGGGGTATAGAGGGAACCAATGCGGAAACCAGGGGCCAGCCCAAGGAGGAATGGGGATGCTGTTTCTCACCCCTGCTTAATGTTGGGGCTGTTCTGGTTTTCACCCACGTCTTTTGTTTGCTTTGAAGGCTTGGCCTAAAATCTTGTTTCCTGCTATGACGTGGGTGCCATAGCAATGTGAAGGGCTCTGCCCTCGGCCCCTCGCTGTACTCAGGGTGAGGATTTACCCTGTGGTTACTGATCCTGTGGTTGCTTTCGGATACCAAACCTCACACATCTTAAAGGATCTGCTCAGAGCAAGCATTGAGCCTGCCGACATGAGGGCCCCACCAAGTTGGAGAATGAAGGTCTGACCCTTGTGATAGCCTCAGTTAAGAGCTCTGATAATGAATATCTTGAACGGGAAGTGCTTTGGGGTCAAGCAGCAGAGAGATGCTGGCATGAAACTGCTGAGTGCAGCAGGAGTGCCTGTACAGTCATTCTGAGGAGCAGTAACTCGCAATAAATGAGAGACCTTTCCAGAGTTACTCAGCCCAGCCTAAAAGAGGCTCATTTGCCTGTGTCATGAGCTGTTAAAATTGGAAAAGGAATCTTCAAAGGACGTGGAGAGAATTATAGTCCTGTCAAAAGCACCACAGCAGCTACCGCTGGAGGGAAGAGACTGGATCAGGCAAAGCTCACCCGGGCACTTGACTTCAGATGTGGAAGGATGACACGGATATTGCTGAAGCTTGCAGAGGGTTGGGAGTTAAATGGGTGCCTTAAGGTCAGCTCAGCCATGCAGCACCAGCAGTGGTACCACAGCACTGGGGGTTCACCAGGCCCACAGCATGGCGACAACCCCTTGGGAATAGCTCTGTCTCTTCTCTCTTTTCTCTTTTCTTTTCTCTTTTCTTTTCTCTTCCCTTTTCTCTTTTCTCTTCTGTTTTCTCCCTTCTCCCTTCTCCCTTCTCCCGTTTCCCTTCTCCCTTCTCTCTTCTCTCTTCTCTCTTCTCTCTTCTCTCTTCTCTCTTCTCTCTTCTCTCTTCTCTCTTCTTTTCTCTTTTCTTTTCTGTTCTCTTTTCTCTCTTCTTTCTTCGCTCTTCTCCCTTCTCCCTTCTCTCTTCTGTCTTCTTTTCTCTTTTCTCTTTTCTCTTCCCTTCCCTCTTCCCTCTCCCCTTTCCTCTTCCCTCTCCTCTCTTCTCTCTCAACATTACAGGCCCCTCCAGCAAGCACACAAATCCGAAGGTGTGCAGAGGTGGCAGGAAGTAACCACCACATCAGTTCTTGTCACATTTCCAAGACCTCTGGATTTTTCAGAGCCTGACTGAGCTGCTTCATTGTCAGCTCAGCCCCAGGTTTACAATAGCTGTCTTGTAGAGAGCCTGGACCAGCCGCAGCGAGTGATGTGTTTGTGGCAGTTAATACCGTTTATTTATCATCTGCACTGATTTGCCAAATAGTTTGTTTCACTTTTCCCACCATCAGTTTCTTGGCTGGTTTCTCCTCTTGTCAGCGTGAGGATTTAGCACGGAGCAGAGTGGGAATGTGCTGCTCCGTGATGCTTCCCAACGCATGTTGTCCCTCAGAGGGTGCTCGGGGTGACTGTGCTCCTTCTTTGGGTGCTGTCCTTTGGAGAAGCCAAGTGCCACATGGAGTTCAACAAGGTTCTTTAAGATCCCTTCAACCCAAACCGTTCTACGATTTATGATTTCTATGACTCTATGATTCTTTATTAGCTTTATTATGGACTTTATTAAACCTGCACATGGACTGTGGGGTTTGTGTGGCATAAAGCCTACAAGGCTGAATAAACCCACTCGAAGAACTGACCAAATAGGGGCAAACACATCAGAAAAGCCTGTGAAACCCATTTTCTCTCTTCACAGCTTTGAAAGCAGATGGTGGGGTGGGGCCAGGAGGAGAGAACCAACAAATAATACAACCCCAGCATAAATCATTCCTTCCCTCTCTTCTTTGCAGCAGTGTTGGGAGCAGAATGACCAAGGCCAATTCCTTCCACCTTGAGGCCAGGTTGTTCCTGGGTTTACAGTGGAGCAGAGCTCGAGGACAACAATAAGAATTAAGAATGAAAATAGCAAAAGCAACGTGCCAGGCGCTGGAATATTTTTAGCTGGTTGCCGGAGTTTCTAATAGCAGCAGTGTAATAATGGAGCCCTTTGTGCTAAAGCTCCTCTGTGTAACAGCGATGACTTCAGAGCCTGGACTCTGCAGTGCTCTTGGCTTGGGATGGAGTCTTCCCACTGCCCCTCATGCAGAAAACACATGTTTCAGTGATGGGTTTTAGTCAGCACAGGAAGAGAACCTG
This sequence comes from Nestor notabilis, assembly GCF_000696875.1. Lineage (NCBI taxonomy): Eukaryota > Metazoa > Chordata > Aves > Psittaciformes > Psittacidae > Nestor > Nestor notabilis. Next base: position 11,119 of record NW_009933482.1, read on the forward strand.
CCATTGTGTATCCTTTGCACTATGACACCAGCTCAGCATCCCCACATCCCTCCCTAGGGTTTTCACAGGGGTGGTCCAGAGCAGGGTTTGAAGAGTTAAGCCCCATCAGACGAATCCAGGTTTCCTGTGTATGCTATGGCCCACTTCCTGCT
>NW_009933482.1:11301-12524 GCF_000696875.1 Nestor notabilis
CTCTGAAGACCTCACTGAGGTGATTGAATATTCCATGCTTTTGAATAGGCAGTTTTCCTTTGGGATTGAACTGGGAACTGAGTTTTGTGAGATAGGAATGGAAGGGGACCTGTGAGACAGTGCTGGGTTCACACAAATGGCCCCAGTGTTGAGACCAAAGTCACTGTGGAGATGCCAAGCACATGGTTTAAGACAGCATCTGTATAATATGCCTTCCCTGTAGAATCCATGGCAGTTGTGCTGTCTCCAGGCAGATTTAGGCCATCTCCAGTATCTCATCCTCTTCACAGTAGCAGGTAGGCTTGGACAGCATTTTGAACACTCAGTAAGGTTCATTTATTCCTATTGTGGTACTTAATTCCTGTTTATGTTCTGAGGGGTAGAAAAGTGATCGACACATACACGATTGCAGGGGCAAACAGCACGAACAGCTCAAAACTTCAGGGGTGGACAGGGTGGATGGGCATCTGCTGAGCCTTATGGCGCAGGATGCTGCTGTGTATGGAAACAGAGCAGGACACGGGTGCACATCACTGGCACTGTGGGGTAGTTAAACTTCACCTTGGGTCACAAACACAAATGTTTGAAGCCATCAAGTAAAACAGGCTTGTAAAATGCCTCTGGGAGGGTGGTTAATTTATGGAGGGCAGAAACACTATCCCTCCCCTGGTGCCACTTAACTTTTAGCTTTATATCTGCAGTAATTGCACGTGACATCTGGAAACAGTGTGGTCCAGCCCCTGTGGGAAACCAGGGCAGGAGGTCACAGTGCTCCAGAGGGGCAGGCAGTGGTGCTGCTGTGGGTCAGGCAAGGCATGGGGAGCCCTGGGTGTTGTCTCACAGCTCAGTAACTGAGGACACGGTGATGGGTGTGTGGGTGTCCTGGTCTGACCGGGGATGTGGAAGGGGTGCTGGGGGTGGCAGGCAGGGAGGGAGGCACTGGGAGGGGGTCATAGATGATGGGTGACATGATGGGATCCACGCGATGAGGGTTACACATGATGGGGGATCACACACGATGGGATCACACATGATGGGGATCACGCATGATGGGATCACACATGATGGGGATCACACATGATGGGGATCACACATGATAGGGTCACATCGACCCCTCGGCTGCGGTGTCCAAGGGGTGGTGGTGCCCGTGCTGCGGGACCCCTGTGCAGAGCCGAGGCAGGGGAAAGCCGCAGCGGGTGCAGGGGGTGACGGAGCGAGCAGCC
>NW_009933483.1:0-1860 GCF_000696875.1 Nestor notabilis
TTTCATGGTCTTCAAAGGGAAGTGATCAGTCCTTCTCATGGCTCAGGGTAGAGGAATCAGAACATACTTTCTGTAGAGTAATAAGCACATATATCTGGTCACTGTAACTGGTGAAGCTGAGTGTGCCAATATTTTCCTTTTAACAAAACCTGATGAAATTTAGTATCTGGTTTTCTTTCCCAAACATATCCCAGTCCTCGTGTTCATTTAATAGTTTTTCAAATCTCTAAACCAACTGGATCATAGAATCATAGAATAGTTAGGGTTGGAAAGGACCTTAAGATTATCTAGTTCCAACCCACCTGCCATGAGCAGGCGCACCACACACTAAACTATGTCGCTCAAGGCTCTGTCCAACCTGGCCTTGAACACTGCCAGGGATGAAGCATTCACAACTTCCTTGGGCAACCTATTCCAGTGCCTCACCACCCTCACTGTAAAGAGCTTCTTCCTTATATCTAACCTGAACTTCCCCTGTTTAAGTTTGAACCTGCTGTCCCATCGCTATATTCCCTGATGAAAAGTCCCTCTCCAGCATTCCTGTGGGCCCCCTTCGGATACTCGAAGGCTGCTATGAGGTCTCCACGCAGCCTTCTCTTCTCCAGGCTGAACAGCCCCAACTTTTTCAGCCTGTCTTCATGCGGGAGGTACTTCAGCCCCCTTATCATCCTCGTGGCCCTCCTCTGGACTTCTTCCAACACCTCCATGTCCTTCTTGTGCTGAGGACACCAGAGCTGCACACAGTACTCCAAGTGGGATCTCACGAGAGCAGAGAAGAGGGGCAGGATCGCCTCCGTCAATTGTTGATCACAACAGTTTAAGAAAATTAATGTCCCATCCAAAGGCACTCAAGGGCCAAATGTACCTATAATATTGAAATAATAGGTAGTGTGGAGATTTGGAAAGCTACACTATGAGCTGAGGATCCTTTAACTTAATTTGTATAAAGGTTTGAATCTGTTCTATAGTTTGTCATCTGCATGACTTCAACTTTAATGGAGAGATCTTCACAAACATCACCAGAGAATGACACAATCCACCTACTCAAGTCTCCATTTTTACAATGGATGAACTGTTCATTGAAGGTATTAGTTACTCTTCACTGACTGCAGAGGAAACCTAGGCAGCTAGTTAAGTCTAGATTAAACAACAAGATTAAATTGTCTTTTGAAGATCTAAAATTAGGAGATGAATACCACTTCTACACTCTTACAGACAAACCCAGCTTTGAATGTCTTAGTTGTTTCTGAAAATGGAATTTCATTACTTTTGAAATTGTTATTCTCTCTATGCTTTTTACAGTGTGAATGATGTGAAAGTATTAGACAGTAGTTATATCTTAATAAAAAGTGCTGAACAAGCAAGAATTATTTATATAGTATCCTATTAATCTAAATTAAACTCAGTTAAGTCCTTCTGGGATACTTACATGGTATATTCTATCCTTAATGGGTTCACGTTTCTCCCTTTACTGTTAGTCTGAAGCATGTGTATGTATTAAGAGAAAATTACCTCCATGGGGTTTTATTTTAAAACCGGACTTGTAAATCCTACTATTAGGTCAAATTTTGAATCCTAAGTCTTTTTCAGTCATCACTCCATCAAGATTTCCACAGACCACTTTTTACTTTTAATGGTTTGATCTGTGGTTATTGTAATTTTCACATCTAATTTTCCTGGTATGCAAATGTATCTCTTAATATAAAGCTTTATCTGCAATGCAATTTAGATTACTTAGGGGTATTTTATTTTTATTTTGTTTTGTTTGCTTTCCATGGTTCTGTAGTAAATATACTGCTTTGCTGTGCAATTTTTCCCTCTGGCTGCTTTGAAATAACTACAATCCAGTGACTTCCTTTC
>NW_009933483.1:1871-47804 GCF_000696875.1 Nestor notabilis
CTGTAAAGATGGTCTGAACTAATTTGTGAATTGTAGGTAATTCTTCAGCTTGGGAATTGAACACGGAGATCTTGTATTGTAATATCTTTACATATCTTCCACTGATAGGTCCCTAGAACCTATATCAGGTTGCACACATTGCCAGAACTAAGAAGCTATGGGTGAATTTAATGCAGTTATGGTTCTTATCAGTGATCCTCTTCTGATTATCTTCTGCTTTAGTACGGTTCACAATAAGGAATAAGAGAGGAGAGAATACTATTCCGTAGTTTCTTATTCCCAGCTACAACCTGCAGCTCACTGGAGCTTTGCCCTGATTACTCTTTTGCAAAAGGAGCAATAAGGGTTGTGGAGGTTGTTATGACCATTTTCAGAACTTTCCGCTTTGTATATGTGCTCTCCCTACTTATCTTACAGCATTGTCTTTTGCTCTTTCATAATATAGTGGAGCTGACATAGTCAATCTGTAATTAGTGTGATCCTTTCTCTCCTCTACCAGATATTACGGTCTCTGGTGACCCTAATATCTGAGAAGTAGAAGGTTTTGTGTGAAATGTGAGGAGTTAAGCATAATCTATGCTATGTTTACATTTCTTGCAGTATATTCAGGAATCAGAGTTAATCAGAGAGATACTCTCCTGGGTTTTTTTCTGAAGATGCCAGCCAAATCTATGTTGCTTTTCATGTGCCAACCTCATGAAGTTCAACAAGGCCACGTGCAAGGTCCTGTACCTGGGTCGGGGCAATCCCAGGTACAGCTACAGGCTGGGCAGAGAAGAGATTCAGAGCAGCCCTGCAGAGAAGGACTTCGGGGTGTTGGCTGTGGAGAAACTGAACATGAGCTGGCTTCAGTGTGCGCTTGCAGCCCAGAAAGCCAACCGTATCCTGGGCTGCATCAACAGAACTGTGACCAGCAAGTCGAAGGAGGTGATCCTGCCCCTCTACTCTGCTCTCATGAGACCCCACCTCGAGCACTGTGTTCAGCTCTGGGGCCCCCAACAGAAGACGGATGTGGAGCTGTTGGAATAAGTACAGAGGAGGGCCATGAAGATGATAAGGGGATTGGAGCACCTCTTCTATGAAGACAGGCTGAGAGCATTGGGCTTGTTCAGCCTGGAGAAGAGAAGGCTCTGGGGGGACCTTAGAGCAGCTTCCACTACCTAAAGGGAGCCTCTACAAGAAAGCTGGAGAGGGACTTTTTATGAGAGCAGGCAGTAACAGCACAAGTGGTGATGGCTTTTATTTGAAGGAGGGTAGATTTAGATTGGATATTAGGAAGAAGCGCTTGCAGCCCAGAAAGCCAACCGTATCCTGGGCTGCATCAACAGAACTGTGACCAGCAAGTCGAAGGAGGTGATCCTGCCCCTCTACTCTGCTCTCATGAGACCCCACCTCGAGCACTGTGTTCAGCTCTGGGGCCCCCAACAGAAGACGGATGTGGAGCTGTTGGAATAAGTACAGAGGAGGGCCATGAAGATGATAAGGGGATTGGAGCACCTCTTCTATGAAGACAGGCTGAGAGCATTGGGCTTGTTCAGCCTGGAGAAGAGAAGGCTCTGGGGGGACCTTAGAGCAGCTTCCACTACCTAAAGGGAGCCTCTACAAGAAAGCTGGAGAGGGACTTTTTATGAGAGCAGGCAGTAACAGCACAAGTGGTGATGGCTTTTATTTGAAGGAGGGTAGATTTAGATTGGATATTAGGAAGAAACTCTTTACTGTGAAGGTAGTGAGACACTGGCACAGGTTGCCCAGAGAAGCTTTGGCTGCCCCATCCCTGGAAGTGTTCAAGGCCAGGCTGGACAGGGCTTTGAGCAACATGGTCTAGTGGAAGGTGTCCCTGCCCATGGCAGTGAGGGTGGAAATAGATGATCTTTAATATCCCTTCCAACCCAAACCATTCTATGACTCTATTATTCCAAATGCTATGTTTTGTTGCATGCTACCTTACTGCTCACTCTCTTTGCTCCTGTCATGACTGCAACACAAATATATGACAAAGAAATTCAAGCTATTGAGCTGAACATGAGAAGTCCCTCACAAACTTGCCTTGTCCCACATCTCCATTTTTACTTTCCACATATCTTTTCTTCCATATCATTCACTTAACATTTTCACGTTAATGCTCCCTTTGCCTCCTTTACATCTCTGTTTGCCTCTGTCATGTTTTGTTCATTTGCTGCCTTGGTGTTTCTTCCAATCCTCTTACAAAATACACTTCTCTGAACAGTTCTTCCCATCTTTTCTCACTTAGTTACTAAGTTCCCATAATAGCAATTTAGTACCCCTGACACAGCAGGATTTTATGTGGTGAAAAGCCAACATAGGAGACACTAGCTTTATCCTTGTTTCACCTGATGAGCCCGTGACATGTCCTTTAATGTCACAGCATGAGAGAGAATCACTATTACTTCTTTGATTTAGATTAGACCATTAGCTATTGTCATTCATGCTATGGACAAATGCAGGTAAGGAAAGATTAAAGTTTACCCTAAGATTAAAAAGACCTGGCAGTTAGGTGCTCAGCCTCCATCCAGCTTCCCTGCAGTCTCACTGGAGAATACACATGACCCAGACAGAAACAGAATGGAGAAAACTCATGCTACAAAGTAGAAAACTGAGTCTATGTGTTAGCCACCATGGAGGAGGTACTTAGGATAAGATATATTTTATTCAGTGTTTTAAACATTGCATACATTTGTGGTTCTGTTTGTGAATCCATTTTCACACTGCATTTTCATTCATTTTATTAGAACCCTTAGTTTGGGCTAAATTCCAGAGTCCTGACTTGAAGTCAATGAAAGGTTAATTTGAGTACAGACTAAATAAAAATTGAGATGGTGTTTATCTTTTGGCACAGTGATAGTACCTTGCCTGGAATTCTGACCTTGCAATGTCTAAGATATACAGCCCTGAAATAGCATCCAAGAGGAGATTTGGTCAGGACACAACTGAAAGCAGATGTCATATATAACAGAAATCACTGAAAACTAAAAGCCCTGCTGACAGCGATATATGACATTCTGAAGGAAATCTGCCTTTGACACACTGTATGATCATTTAAAAAAGTTCAGACCTCTTATGAATTGGGAAAAAAACAACCCCAAAAACAACCCCAGGTCCTGCAGGTCTCTGCTCTGCATTTGCGTTGCAGAACAAAGCAGGAGGTATGCTGCCAGCTCCTGTAAATAACAGACCTCCTCATACATTTACCTCATTCCATTATGGTTGCAGGAAAAGGGAAGAGCAGTTCCTGTCCACTTCTGGGACGCTTCTATTTATAAAAGAGGGTCTACCAAGAAAAGACAGATGAAGAGGAAGGATGTGGTGTCCAAGAGATGTGTCTGTTTCTCCTTCCCTTGCTCGTAAGGGTTAGACCAACTGCTGAGCCTGATATGTGGTCTAGCCAACAGGACATGGTCTGCATTTTTTCCTCCACAGGTAGAAGATTTTCCATCCTCCAGCTGTGTAAACAGTAAATATCACTCAGCCTTGACTAGTTGTAAAAACCATGCACATGAATGAGAAACCTGGCCTTGTCTTCAACAATCCTAAGCAAATTCATTCAACTATTTGCTTTTAGGTTTTTTTGTTTTTTTTTGTTTCCTGTTCATATAGTAACACAAAATGGTGTTTTAATCTGGATTTGATAATAATGCCTGCAGCCTGTATAAATGAACATATTTAAGTGATGTGCAGTACGCTATGATGTTTTTTGCAAGACAAATCATATTTATGAATGCAGTTCTGTAAGCAGAAAAAATTCAAAGAGGGTTTGTAAAACATTAGCTACTCAAATGTAAATATTAAGCTATGATATACGCATGAAGCTAATCAACCCAAGCATTCTGTCAAAGACCACATGACAGGCTCGCTCATCCCTGACAGCCTAATTGACACTACTAATCTCATGAGAAGAATAACTTTCACAATAATGAACAGTACATACAAATGCAAAGAATTTATTTACACCAGCTCTCTTTCACCGAGATGTTTCAGAAACAATGTTTAGCCTGTGTAACAATACTTTTCACAATCTCATATCTTATGAGCAACCAGCAGTGATTCATACTGTGCTTCCATCCTGCAAAGCAGTAGTCTTGAGGAAAAGAAGAGATTGGAAACTAATTAAAACTCCTGTCATAACGCAGAGGGCTGAGTTGAAGTTGCAAGCTTAAAAGTGACATTTCCTAACTGTGGAAGATCTAACTTTGCAACCTCAGTATTGCTCTTTTGGTTTGTGGAACATCCATATTTGGATTTATCCATTCATCATTTGTAAAGCAAATATGCATCAAATCTCTGTATTCCGTTTTGAAGTTCACTTCGAAATAGTAAAAGATGAATGTGTCACTCTGAAGTTTTTTTAAGAGCTAACACTGCCTTGTCCATGTTGTGGTGCATTTGTCCTTGGATGACAGTGACAGAGCATAGGATCTGTATGAGCTCTAATAGAGCAGAACAGAGTCAAGTAGAGCTTTGACCTTTCCTGAAGATGTCTTCTCAATGGTGAGAAGCTTTCTGGTTTTATGTAATTGGTCATGTAATTATAAGAATAGATGTTTTTAAGGTATTTTGCATTATTTTGTAGAGAAACTAAATTTTTTTCTCCCCAGTTGGGATCTGTATGTTTCATATGTGATCATGACTAATGAGAATTTTGGAAAAATTTTACAGAGGGGGAAGATATTGCTTTCTTTGATAGGAAGAGTTCATAACATACTTTCTATTTATGTGGAATCTGCTAGGCCTATTAAAGACAGACTGCATATTATAATACCTATTAAACTTATGGGCTATGTATAGAATACACTCATCTTAGGTGTATCTCTATAGTACTGAAGTATTGAATCTCCATGTAAAATAATTACTTGATCACAAACTCTTATTATATGCTTCTGTACAAGAAAGTATAAATATGGCCACAGCAAATTCAGAATCTTACTTTAATACAAGCATAAATGATAATGGCAACTGTGATGCAACCCCAGATTCCTTATTTGTATACATTACATTCTCGCTGTGTAACCATGGCATATCTGTGTGTGGGGAAGTATAGAGAGCTGGGATCTGTCCAGAGTATTTTGTGGGTTTTTTCTATTATGTTGCTTGACAAAGAAATAGATCAAAATGTTTTGTTTAAGAAACTACTCAGGAAAGTTAAAACAATGGCTTGGGTAAAGAGAATCTCAGCAATCACTGAAAAAGACCCAGCTGTCATATAGCTGTGTAGCACTAATGTCTGAATATGCAGTCCTGTGAGCAAAAGTGATTAAAAGCGATTAAAAGCTCTCCTCCAGCCTCATATTCAGCCCTGAACTGGCACCAGCATTCACCTGATACCACAGTGAGGTGGGTCAGAGAATGACATTCTCAGGAGATTAACCCAGCAAAAAAAGTTTCTGCTAGTTGAGCTCCCTGAACCAGCTCAGCACAGGCACCAGGGCTGACGCAAAGGACTGGAAAACTCTGAATGAGTGAAGATGCATCAGCTTAGTTTGGCTACTGTTGTTGTGGTATTGCACAGTGACTTGGTAAGAAAAACGGAGATCAGCTTTCTGTTTTCAGCAGCAAAGGGCTTTCTGGGCCTCAAGGAGAAGCACCAAGTCAGAGTGCTTTTCCTCTATTGGCTAGAGCAAAATGCCAAGTTTAGGTGTGATTGGGGGTTTTGGGGGAGAGGATATAATTCTAAGTAACTTTTTCTAGCAGCAGTACATGTGGTGGCAAACAAATCATCCTCAGTTTTGAGAAGGATCACTGCATCAGCAATCGCTAGGACTTTCTGTGTGCAGAAGCCCTGCCTGGGGGGCTGTCACCTGGTATGGGCCTTCAGCACAGACTCCGTTCCAGGGGGTCCAGCTTCACAAAATGCTGACTGTGTCATGGGTGTCTCCTAGCTTCTCTCTCCCCAGCCTGGAAACAAAGCAGAGACACAGCCATGTTAGTTACAAGGGACCTACAGGAAGACTACAGAAAGACCCAAAAAATTACAAACTTAGTCTTTCTAATTAAAAGATTTTACACCACTTATAGAACTGCAAGCGAATATGGTTGGCAATGAAAGCTTCCTTCTGACAGGGAGTGTTGGGGGACCATTATATTTCATTTGCTCTTCCTCGTATCTTAAACATTTCCATTTCTATTTTGATTTCCTCTCTCCTTTTTCCATTTCTCCTGCCATCTCTCAAAAATACAGAATAAACATCCAGTCCTTAATGGTGACTTGCAGCAGTCAAATAGACTGCACAAAGTTAGGAAAATATAACCTTCTATCACATTAATTTTAATTGTTGGCCACCGAAATATTTGTTTTCACCAAAGAGCTTTGACTTATGAAAAATAAATGAAGACATTTTTAACTGCAAACAGAAATATGTCTGCATTGGGTTGGTTTCAATGTTAGCTATCACTACTATTTTTATTTAGTAGTACATTTTCATTGTTAAGTATTATTTCCTGCACTTCTGAGGAGCTTGCAAGTTTAGTTTTTGTATATATAGAGAGCAGAAAGATACATCTGTGTTGATTTCAACTGGGTCTTTTTTTCCTTTTGCTTGCTTACACAAGGTGCATAGCAATGGGTATTTTTTTTTCATTACCAAACAGCTGCATTTGCGTTCATTTGGTTGCAAAGCTGTTTACTTTTGAAATTACTTTATTAATTGAAAAACTTGTAAATATTGGTAATGTCTCCTCCTACTGTAATTGCTACCACATTTTTATACACATTCCCTTTATATCTGTTGCATACCAAGCCTGTTCAACTACTTCAGTGAGAGGGAATAAGGTATGATAAAGAGGGAATAAGATGATAAACCAGTATTAGTTAGCCTCGTCTAATCTTTGGATCTTGATGCTGGTAGAAATATTAATGAACTGAGACCCTGACGATATTTTCAGATAGGACTGTTTTATTCACTTAGGGACTCATCTGGAGAAGTTGCACCATGACTCTGATTTAAACAGGCTTGATCTGACAAGTGCAATCTGGATCCCATCACTGTGATAGAACTAAAATAATACACAAGGCACTTTATTCCTAACCGTGTCCTTTAATTCTAGAATCTGTAGACTGCATTTTCCACCAACCCTGATTTTGAAACTCTTATTTTTTCCTGTTAGGAAAATAAGAGATGGTCCTGATGCATAAGTCACTTCTTATTATTTAGTGGAAGAAACACATCTGAAATCCTGAATAAAGTACAGACCCTATTCTGCAAGCCCTCAATTCTTACTGGGAGCTCTTCTTGAAGGTGTTGCAGGATCGGTTCAGAGAATATGTGAGGAAGATAAGGAAAAAAAGAGGACAAAAAGAGAGAGACATTGAAAGGGATTTTGCAGAGACAGAGATGTACTAAACCAGACTAGGCTTTCTATTTTCAGTAGTCTAAGAGAAGTTCAGCTCTGACTTCAGAAAAAGGATTCAAAGGAAAACATGCAGCCAGGATTAGTGTTTGCTAGCATGCTTCACTATTAAATTCAGTTAATGTGCTGTTTTTAAAGTCAGCTCAGAGAGAACTTTCTGGAATAAAAGAACATGCCTTATTTCTTCCTCTCTTCTCCTACTTTGTCTTTCACACAAATATACACCATCACATTTACAGAGCCCAATAGATTTCACAGTGTCTAGATGAGATACAATGTTAACCACAAAAGCTTTTGGCCTGAGCTAATGAGTCTGTTTTCTCTTAAACATGACTAAGCCGACTAGCAACCTGTTAAAACCCAAACTTCTTTGTAAAGCACAAAAAGAAACAAAACAAACAGTCTTTATAAATAAATTAAAATTCTAACTAAAAAGCTAATTATAAGGGTATTTGTTTTATTTGAGGTAAGGCACATCTATTATCATAAAGATAATTAACTCAGTCTGACAGATCTAATAAAAGGACAAGTTTAGCATTGGCTTAGCCAGAAGCCCAAGGCAAGCAATTTTTATAATTACTAGTTATTGTAACTGGGCTCAGAGAAAATGGTCTGTGATATTTAAACAGTAATGTTAATTTGCATTTAGACCCATTTTTTTCCTCTTTCCCAGGCAAGATCTATTTAGCTGGAATGAGTAAAAGAAACTTGAATAACTTAAAAAAATAAGAATGGCTTTCTCCTTAAGAAAAACTTGGTCTTTTTATGCCTGGATAATTAACATCCTCACAAGGTAAGTGCTCTGGTAGTCACAAAAATATTGAACAGCTTAACACAGTTTTAACACAGAGAAAATGCAGGGTTTTCAGCCTGAAATTATGTGTGTAGTCTGCATTTATTTGGGGAAACTGTATCTATTGATGCAGAGACCTGCTCTATGTACCTCTACTGCCCATGCCCCCAGCATACCTCTACTGTTGAGCAGGTGAAGAAAGGGCTGGAGATGGGGGAGGAGAACACTTGGCTGCTGTAAGGAAGTGCTTTGCACTCACAAAAAGAAAGGGAACAAAATAATGTTCAGGAATATATGCATAAGAAGTAAATTGCTCCTGCTGGCTTGGTGTAGTAGCCCTTTAACTAATGCTTTCCTCAACATTTCACAGCACATTCTCTGCAAGAAAAACAAATCAACATTTTAAAAGGAGAAAGTTATTTTTTAACTGCTTCTGTAATGAAGGTTTTAGAAATAAGTAATAACTAGAGTGAGAAAATACATTGGTGATATACTACAAAAAAGCACTTAAAGTACTGGCCATTTAATTATGAATTTCATTATGTACTACTGGCAGATAATGTTATACCCAGTGCATTATGCCAGTGTAGGACCAGATCTGGGGAGCACTTTAAGATCATATAAACCTAAGTTCCCTGATTTTTTAAATGCTGCGGGGCTGATATACACATCCTGTAAACTGCCCCATGTCCTTTGAAAACAGTTAAGAGTCCTACAGCACTGTATAAGTTTCCCATGAGAAAGGGGCCCAAGGGAGCATGAAGTCTTTGTTCACAAGATGGTGGAAAAGACAAATCTGAGACACTCAGGAATCAAAGGGGCCAGACCAAGACATGTTGGAGCACAGAAAGAAGCAACCCTTGTTTGCTGCCTTGCTTGCTGCTCTCCCTCAGTCCCAGCCTGTCAGGTAGAGCTATAGCTCAGATGCTGTAGAATTAGGGTGTATTTCCCTATCCATTAGTTCACAGCCTTTTTCATGTCAGGATATTTTTAAGCCACTTCTCCAGTTTCAGGTCCCAGTAATTTGTGTTATCATTTATCCATTCCATATTATATCAAGGATTCCGTTTTGTTATCAGCCCTGCTCACTTTATTGGTTAGGTTATTGGGCTTTTTTTAATTGCATCTGATGGGACTGGCAATTGACTGTTCCTACTGCATGCTATCCATGTAATTGGTATGAGTGAGGTATTTGCTGCCTGGTTGTCTGAGACTGAAGGCACTGCCCTAGCTTTTTGTGCTTCACTCTTAATGGGTTTGATTTGTTTTTAAAGAGCTTGGCCAAGGTTTTTATAATGGGAGGCTAAATTTAGGATCATAAATGCCTATGTGAACTCTGAAATTAGCATATCTTATGTTTGGCTATTGGCTGTATATTAATAATTCAGTTTTTGTCTTCAATAAAATGTACTTTTTCACTAGATAAGAAAAATGAGATTTTTATCTATTTTGACTGAGGATTTTGATGATTTTTAAAAATTTATTTTTTCAGCCTCTCGTGCTTTGAGAATTTATGAATTTATTTATTCAGAAGGTGCCCTGCGCACTAATATCCCAATGTGACTTTGCGTATCTGAGTAGTCCTACCAACATCATCAGGTTCACTTACCATCTGAGTAGCTATGTGTGCTTTGTTGGGGAAAAGCTCGAAGGTCTGATCCCTAACGATAACATACACTGTCTGGGCTACTGACTAAACATCACCTGCAGAGATTTGGTTCTTTCAAAGTCACAGCCCAAGAAGACCAGCAAATATTCATCTCCTGCTAATGTGGAGGAGGGAAGGTTCAAGGCTGAGGATTGATTTTACTAACTGTAAGCTAAAACATAATCTCTGAGCTCCTGAATGCTTATAGACAACAATTTTACCACATCAGTTCCAGGAAAATGTTACTACCTACCTCTGTTAGACAGAAACAGGCAGACAACACTTTTGGTTTTGGTCTGTGTTTATGGCGCTTGAAGCCAGACGACAGTCAGACCTCTTCTGGGATTTTTAAATTTTGGCTGGGAAAAAAAGATCCTTCCTCCTCTGAATTGTTGTATGCACAAAATCCAACAGGATACTTTGTTGTTCCCATTTACTCTGAGTTTTGGAAATTTTTAAGCTGGTTTCTCTAAAGCCCTAGGATTTTATTCATAGTGCTGTACTGCTAAAATTCTAGCACCATTTCTGGGTGCTCTGTACAGCAATATTCAGTTTTCTTGGTGGAGAAAATTGTTGGTGACAACTCTACAGATTCTATTTGCTTCTATAAATCAAAGAAAACCACCACAAACAAACCAAACCAACCCCACAAACACTGGGGACAATTCTTAACATATTTTAAGAATTTAAAGTGGGTCAATCCTACATGGGTTGATGGAGCCATTTAAATAGGCTTTACCCATAGAATGTTATTAATCACTGTAACAGACAAAAAATTTATTGTTTCCTTGCTGAGAATAGCATGTTTTCCTTTGCTTATGAATTGATCCTTGAAGGGTTCCTCCCAGGAATATGTTTGTTCTTTCTTTCTTTCTTTCTTTCCTTCTAAGGCAAAATGGATTTAAACTACGGACATGCTAATCTGTATTTTTCAAAACAACATCGTAAGCAGTGATGTCTTACACCTCAAAAAGTTTTTATACTGGGTTCTATTCAGTTCAAGTCCCTAAATTTCATAGATTGATCTGATCATTGGAAGCATACATAAGAGGGAAAAATACTTTGAGGCAATATTTTAAATTAGACCAATCAGCCCAGTGGGAAAAAACCAAGAAAATATTTAGGAAATGCATTTTAATTTTGGTTCTGAGAGTCAATACATATTCTAAATACATTTAAATGAATCTATAAGAGAAAGCATGTTTGTACAGACAGTTTTCAGAATACTATTTTGAAAATAATATAATTATTAAAATTATAAAATATATAATAAAATACAACATAAGGAAAAATGTAGAATTTATTATCACATTTTATTGTTTCAAAAATGATTTGATGTAAAATTAGTAACAATTTCAACACAATGCATTTTTTTATTATTCTCATAACTTTTACAGTTGCTCCTACTGAATAAAAAGATCTTACTAAACTGACACGCAAGGTGATACCGGCAAATCCCTCAGAATCATTTCTTCTGTGACACCAAAGAAATAAAGGCATGGAGAGATGTCCAAGTACAGACTTCATACACCAGCCCCCATGACGCTGCATAAATTGACCCATAAGCTGTTTACATTCATGTATCTCCCCCTCTTTGCTTATTGTATATTCTGTCAATGGAGTAATCTGTTGGATGATGCAAATTTACCCTACTAGGCTTTAAGCTAAGCAAGAGCAGTGTAAAACCATATTACAATGCAGACACCCATTTAATTTATATTGCTGCTGTGTTAACAGAGCCTATGTCTGCATTGATTGTGATCATCTCAAAGGACAGGAAGGACCAAGAGGATGCCCCAAAATTTGTCTTCTCCAGCATATCATGGAGACACAAACTCAGATTCAAAGCTGTTTGGGCCTGCATATCATCAAACAATGGAGCTACTTCCTGGATAGTACCTCTGGATGTGATGGCACCAGAAGTAACATGACATTAGTTGAGTAAATGGGTGTATAAAATAATTGCAATGGTTTCTATCAGGGTTTTAAAGAAGGCCTGTATGCACTTCTGTAATGCATTTTCTACTGCAGCTTGGCAATGTTCTAGCTCTAACATTAATAGATTCTTCTTAGATCTAACAGCCAGATGGTCAGCAGTTGTGAACTACTTACTGAATCGCTCTTGAAGCTATGCCAAGATATCTGTATACGTATGTTCTTTCTGCAAGCCAATGCTATAAGGTCACAGGAAGAACAAGGTCAGAAGTGATTCGTCTCATGTTCTTGGGGGTGTGTATTACCTTGACTGACCACTCACAGTCGCTAACCTGCATACAGAAGAGTTGGAGAAAATAATTCATGACAAGCCAGTTATTAACTGAATTTTTGAATCTTCTTTTGTTTGTGAACTGTCCATGAACAGACCCTGATTTTCCTGAATGCACTTGTTACTCAGAGTTATTTGCTGACACAGGAAACAGAAAACACAGAGATGGCAGCTGGGGCTTACCCTTCATTCTTAAAGGCTGAGAAGAATAGACATCAGCCAGGCATTTACCATGAGGGCATGTGAAAGAAAAATGGACCGTAAAGTCAAAATACGGGAAGCTGAGAAACAGAGATAACCATCATAAAAGGGTTTGCAGCCTCTTGACCTCAGCAATATTACCAGCTACATGCCATAACTTGATCTTTGGTGTTAAACACTCTGCTGAGTAGGTGTTTGCTTTGTTACTGACTTTCTGGCTGTTTTTTTCCTGCTGCCTTAACTCTTAGGCTGCTGCCAAGCCCTCCTTAGTCTCTTCTTCTTGTCACATCCTCCAACTATTAAGGCAAGTTTTGGTCACAACCCCCTCTGAAATAATGCTCAAAGCTCCTTCCCAGAAATATTACGAGTAATCTGAAGGTAAAAATACATTCATAACTGTATTTGTTCAATCACTTTGATCAACTCTTTTCACCTACATTATAATACTTTTTTTGCCTGCGTCTGCTGCTTTTATCTGGAAATGTGCATATGTACAGTCATGCCCTGAAGCACTCACAGTCTGAAGACAGAAGAGGATGGAAGACAATAGGAAACATAATTTCTGTCCTTCCATTTTGGTATGCCTGTGGTTCACCCTAAAACTTCAAGCCTTTGCCTTAAACCTGGAACATCCTGGATGGCCTCAGGTGCCTTTGGGCCAGTTTGCTAAATACCTGCAATGATGTCCCTACTTCAGTGGAGTGCATAGGAAAGTGCTATTCTTTGGCACCCTCTGCCCATTAGAGAATTGCCATAGTTACAAATCTGAAACTCACTTTCAATTTTTTTATTTCTTACTCTTTTTTTTTTTTTTCTGTATCTGAGAACAGTAGAATTTCCACCCCCCTTTTTTAAATTCTATGTTGAGCTGGAAATTGTTTCGAGCAGCTCCGTTTTGCACTTACCATATTGCTTCCACATATGTGCAAAGAGGCTGAGTGAAAAGCAGCTTCACAGCTGCAATGCAGAGTGCCTCAACATGTACAAGGAGCTTCTGAAATTTCCTGTTCCTCTTCTCCACATCTTCAGCAAATATCCTAAAAAATATGGGATACTGTTCTGGGAGTTCCATATTTGACTGCCTTTTTAGGAAGGATTCAGGGGTTATAATGGATGACAATAATAATGCAAGTCAATGTTGTTATACAATGTAGATGAAAGAGTATCATATCAAGATATCACCACAGAAGAATTGAATTTTGGCCTCAGAAAGGGTCTTTTCAGTAGGGGTAGTTCTTAGATTGGGCTAGGGTTTGCACAGCAAAAGGATGATCCCACTTCCTTACTTTAACCATGGTGAGGCTGCTTTGAAGCAGTTATTGCACCCTTATCACTTCCACCTTGTTGGTGGGAGTGAGTAGAGACCAGGAAGACCAAACATGTACTTATAACCTCTCTAGCAGGACCTTTCTAGTTCTCAGTGCAGGACCTGTGGTACCATCACAGGTATGCTGCTATTTGATGCTTGATACTAATTAAGACAAATGGGTTTTTTTCCTTTTCTTTGCCTGCCAGTGAGGCTAGTGTGGTTGTCCTGGGTTCAGCTACAGCAGTCATTTTTTCTCCTTCTTAGTAGCTGGTGCAGTGCTGTGGTTTTGACTTTCAGCCTGGGAACAGCGCTGATAACACCGATGGTTTTAGTTGTTGCTCAGTAATGTTTACTCTGACCAAGAACTGTCTCAGTCTCATGATCTCCCAGAGAGGAGGGGAAGCCAGGAGGAAGCAGAGACACCTGACCCAAACTGGCCAAAGGGGTATTCCATACCACAGCACGTCATGCCCAGTATAGAAACTGGGGGGAGTTACCCGGAAGGCCCAGATCGCTGCTCGGGTCGGGCTGGGTATCGGTCAGCGGGTGGTGAGCGGTTGTGTCCTTTTCCCTTGTTATTCCTCTTATCATTATTATTGGTAGCAGTAGTGGTTTGTATTATACCTTAGTTACTGGAGTGCTGTTATCTCAACCTGTGGGAGTTACGTTCCTCCGGTTCTCCCTCCAAAATGGGAGGAGGGGGAGGAAGACGTGTTGGGTGTGAGCGAGCGGCTGCGTGCTTCTGAGTTACCGGCTGGGCTTGACGACGACGGTGAATATTTCATGAATATTTCCCAAATATTCATGAAGTATGCATTTGAAACTAGGGTCTCACTATGTGTAGTTTTCATGGTCTTCAAAGGGAAGTGATCAGTCAGTAGGCTTAAACCACAACAGTGAAGAAATCTGAAAAAGGCCATTGAAGCAATGAAAATTAGTTCCTGTGCTTAGGGGAATGTGTGGTGGTAACCATAGGCAGTATACTGTAGCTATCTGCACTTGCTTCTTTTATGCCTTAGAAAGAGTTAGACTCATCCTCATGCCAGCTAATAATGGTCTCTAAAGACAGAGCCAGTGGAGTGAGTCATTCTGCTCCTGTGCCTTAAGTTATCTTATTGGCTCCCACTCCTGATCCCTGGGATGCAAGGGAATTTCTAGCATAAACCTCAAGCACTTCTGCAAAGCCACTGAGTCAGCTTAAATGAAGAAATTATTAATCTTCTTAATTCAGTCACTTCATTTCTTAAGCCTGAATCTCTCTCCAGAAAGTGGGGAGAAAACTCAAACGTTTGTTAGAATAGTCACTTATCTGGCTGAGTTCAGCTTCACTGTAAATAGCTTTTCTCCTTTCTCATGAATGTCTGCCCACTCTCTGTTCTCTTCATCTTTGGAAAAACTTTCCTGAAAATAGAAATTTTAGGAAAGATGAAAGAACATGTGCAAATGAACAAAGTCTGGCTTTCTGGTAAAATACACATCTTTCATGAGCACAGACAGGATGATCCCACAGTTGGTTTACCTTGCAAGGCTCCTCTGCCCTAACCTTGACTTAGCAAGTGTGACATTAGTCTACTTTGCATCACCTTGGCTTGCTAGGCAGAACACAATCCATGAAATAGTTGGAGCAGTGTCTGGGAGTATGGTATTCCTGGTCTAAAGCTGGTATAGATGGCATCAAAGTATTATTATTGTGAACATTTAAAAAAAAATAGATAAATGAAATTTGCACATTAAAATTATTTATATCAGCTTCTGAGATTCTTTCCTTGAGTTTATGATCACATATGTAGCACTGCACGTTTTGCTGCTTAGATCTAGTACAATATTTTGTTTGCCTTGCTCTTTCATTTTATCTTTTACTGATTCCTTTCTTTCTTATTTGTTGCACTTACTGTTCTTCATTTAATCCTTACCTGCTTAGATAGTCATCTGACCTAGTTTTATGATATGGATTAAAGTAAATCCTATAATGTAAGTGTTCTTGCTTTTCTGTAGTCTTCTGTCATCTGTGTTTTGCTGGGATTTTGGTTACTGGGGCTGGCTTTGTTTAAGGGAGCTTCTGTTTCTCTGAGGCTTAACCCCTAAGTGACTGGGATCATGTTGTAAGCAACTTTATTCTCTTAGTTCTCAGGTACCCATTATCTCATTGCTTCAAAGCAGACTTAATTCTTCAACTTCTGAAGATAACTTTGTTTTTAATTATTCAGTCAGAAACTGCCACTGAGTTGAATGAGGAGGAGGGAAAAGATTCCTGTATATTTTAAATTGGAGATGCCTGTTTGGTAAATAGCTTTCTGTTTTTGCAGTGGTAACTCACTCTGGTTAAATACTTACTTTGGATGGGAAAGAAGCAATATCTTAACATTTTGGGGTTAAAAAGCCAGCAGACATTTGTTCTGGTGCTATAAATCCAACTGCCAGTTTAGCAAGACTGGCAATGTGTAAGAACATTAATAAATGAAAGCAAATATGAACATCAAGGAAGAGAAATGATTCTTCTTTCCCTTTTCCACTCTGTGCTGATTCTTCCAAATTAGAGCTGAAAGAAACCAGGAAACAGTTGTATTAATGTCCCAGCCCTAGAAAAGGTGATGGGTTGCAGGGTGCCTCAGATCACCTTTTATCTGTGCTTTTCTTTGTTTCTGAAGCTCACGGCTTACTTTTGTTAAACAGCTGATAATCAAGTACTATGTAAGATGCTGACTGCTCAGTGCTGTGGCTGATTTTCATGCCCTGTCTTGCCCCAGGGCTTACTCATTGATCCATACATTCCTATGCACCTGGATTTCATCTCTCATTTTCACACTTGCATAGTTTTTCTTTTTGGATGATACTGGCAGTTATAATTGCTATGTGACATGCAGTCCAAAAGATTTATCCCAATGTGAAAAGTTCATATACATCACATTTTCAGGTATGAATTTCTATTTCTGCTATTCAAGGGCATAGAAGTGGAGTTTAACTATTGTTAGTACACGGTTTAAACAAAACCTTATAGAAGGCATAGTTCTTCATTTTGAAGAAGTCTAAACCCACATCTATATGGAAACAGTTAGCTAAAACTGTAGTAACCTCTGGCAAAAGACCAATTGTGACCCATGCAGCTAAAGAGACAGGTTTTTTCCAGGTCTTTAATTAACAATCAAAAAGGACTGAAGAAATGACAACAGTAACTGTATTTGTCTTTACAAGCAAAGGAAATAATAAAATCAGGAACTATTTACATATAACTGTTAGACCCGATGGCAGCTTGAAATGGGTAATAACTAAAAGGAAAGAGCTGCTCAATAAAGTCCGGTCTGAAAGCAGAGCCATAATCAAATAAATTACCTATGGATGTTTAAAATCTACTGTGTTCAGAGAAAGGATTTTGCAGGTTCTGCACCTTTTATCATGTTAAAAAAGACCTACAACATCTTGCCCCTTCTATTTCTTCTCTAGTGGAAATCATATGCTGCTAAATATAAAAATCTGATATTTGCCTGGGTCATTAACTGGACAAATAGATACTGCAGGTACGCATCACTGTTTGTATTCACAAAACAATCATGAAATTTCAAGATTTGGTTCTTTTTTTTTTTTTTAGAGTCACAGACCTTGAAACATTAAAATCTCAGCTTCTATTACAAAATTCAATATAATTCTAACCTTAGCTGTTCTAGAGGTAATCCTGTAAAGCAATGGTACAAGGTAGTTTAAAAATCTGGGATTCATAAAATACAGAAAAGAAAGTAGCCATCCTTTTTGTTTGTTGGTTGTTTTTTATTCCTCTCCTCAAGAATTTTGAACGTTGGGTTTAGTAATCCTTCCTATTTTGAGAACAACTTTGTAAATTTAATCATTACTCATTGCTGCTTTAATTTAGATTTTGATATGTGTCTATTGATAGAGTTTAATTGCTGTAAATTTTTGACAGTCAGGGGGACATTTGCAGTATAAGATGCAGGAATGTGGCTTTGTGAATCTTAGTGGAGGTTGAATGTTTCCCATGTACTGCACTGAAAATGTATCCCCATATGTTCTCTTGAACATGTCTATTCCTCACGGACTCCCGAAAGTTGCATGGTGCGTGCCTACTTGAACTGTAATTCCCCTGAACACTGCACCACAGCTTTGTGCTGCTGTGGCACTGGCTACTCCCCTTGCCATCCAGAAACTGCCTTGCTGCTGTGCTGGTGCATTTAATTGCCAGTCTCTTGGTGCTTGTGAATGGGCTATGTATACAGATGCACTGTCACAGTCAATGCAGTTCTACCAGACAAAGCGTGCCATTGTAATACAGGACAGGTGCCAGGTACAAAAACCTATGAATGCAAGATTTCTTCTCTGTGCACATCCACACATAGAAACAGAAAGAGACTGGGCAGTATGTTACCCCCAGGCAAACCCACAAGGATAAAAAAAAAAACAACCCTACTTTCTATCCAGGGTTTTTTATTTTATTTTTTTTTAAACTGAATACATGAGATTAAAATAAACAAAATGTATCCAAACTAATCAGCTCTAGTGTAAACAGTACAAATGGACAGCATCTGTATCTTCGAAGAACGAATGTACAACTGCCATTACAGATCTCCTAAATTCTTTAATCTGAGCCCTAGAGTTGAATTGCTGCATGGCTGTAAGCAAACCGCTGTGGGATAGATTCAGCCTACTCACTGGCTAACTGTTCTGGGGAGTTATCATCTGGTGCAAGTGCAGGAAGCTGAGGACAGAGTCAAGCCAGCAAGTCCATCTTTTATCACAAGGTGAGGGTACTCTGTTGCTTGTAGAAGAGAGTCCCAAGGGCTTCCAGTCTTTATAGAACTAATAAATGACTGGTGTATCAGCCTTATTGCTTGCATGCTTTTTATTTCCATATATATTTTTTGATGCTTTGAATTAAAATTAATCCCATGAATAATGCACATATGGTACTTGAAAATAGCTGCATGTCCTAGCCTGCATTTGTGTTGTCCTACTATCTAAGGCTACCACATTATTTTATTATTCATAAAAATTCATTTTGGAGGACACCAGGAAATGTTAGCTTTGTGGTTAAAGAAGAAAATCTTTCTATGGGAAAGCCTGGTTTTCTTCACAAACGGCTTGAATTTCCAGTGTTTTCAAGTTACAATATTCCTGCCTGAATGCTTACTCTTTCAAAACCAATTTTCCTTGAATTAATATACATGCTAGTCCCAATATTACTATAATCAGCTTTTTTAATTTCAGAAAGGATATTTTCATTTTTGTTTAAAGAAATTTATTGATACCTAAATTGTTCTACTGATGCTAGAAGAGTCTCCAACCTAAAATACGTCTAAATACTCATACAATTTTTGCTTAAGCAAATATTTTTTTACAGTCAGGCAACACTTAATCTAACCAACATTTACTCAGATCAATATATTTTAATTGAAAATAATGGCAGATAGCTTAAAACAACAGTTTTTTCACTGAACTAAGTACATTAAATCAATACTTTGCCAAAAATTGCTATATCTTGTATAAAAGGTATTTTTATTCTTAGCTAAATTCATTTTATTGAAATATATGCATATTAACAGTAATCAAAATACTGATATTTAGACATTGCTGATGGCATCAGTACATTTAGAAAACTATAGGCAATCTTACACAAAGAAGCTATGTAACACAAGGAGCTAATTTGCTGGAAGTAAAGAAAAACAGAGCTGTGGGTTGATTCTTTCTCTCTTCTGTGAACTATTCATCTGATTTTGGGTAAAATACTTAGAGGACTAATTCAGGCCTGGACTTGCCCAGCTGACAGCAGGAAGGTAAGCAGGGCACCTCTCTGCTCTGTCATGCTCTCTGTGCAGTTGCCTGGTAGAGTTGACTCTATGTACGTTGATTACTCTGGAAGCTTACAACCAACATGGCCATTTCAACAAAGTATCTCAAGTTTGGTGTAACTTGTCATTAGTGGCTATTGTTGGAAAGTCTGTCAGTGTAAAAGAGAACAAAACACGTCAGTATCTGTGGAAATCAGCACACCTCTTATCTATCCATAGTTCAGGCTTTTGTATGTGGAGCAAGGACAATAGCACTTCCCCAAAGCTTGTCCTCTTACACTGTAAGCTCTTGTGCTGGTGGCTGTCTGACTGTCTACTGAGACAACATATCACAACACAGGGCCTTGGTCACAGCTATCATACTGGCAAGCTGATTGTAAAATAGAATTGGAAGAATGGCTTAAGCAAGAAACTGATGGCATTTACCCACCTGGTACTTTGATGTTTTGAACAGGAGATATACGAGAGCGGAGATATACGAGAGCAGAGACATACTACTGTGCACAGGAGCTACAGCACAAAGACAAATGGGTGGGGTGGAGGCTGGCACATGGTCATCTCTTTCGGTATTCAGTTACAATTACAGCATAATTAGCCTACTAATTGCATGCCTAAGTTTAGTTGATGAATCTGTATATAAAATTATGGCTTATTGAAATGCACTGTTTGCAATGCTTGCCTCTGTTTCCTTGTGACAGAGAAATTTTCTTTTTCCATTCCTCTTGTGTTGATTGAACATGCAGATGTGTAAAAGATGATCATAATCCATACAGGAAAGTATGTTGGATCATTGCAAAAAATAGCAGCCAAACTGTAACCACCAGTCCTGCAACCATTTCTAATGGAGGTCCTGGCCTTGGGTGCAGCTACGATGGCTTCAGTGAAATCTGTGCAGTGTCAAGGGCCAGCCTCACTTACAGAATTGCACTGTGAGATGCAGACCCCCTGCTGATGTTGGAAATGGCCTCCATCTTCAGCAAAGTTATTTTCCAGTTCCATATGAAAAAATTTCTGCAACTGCCCCAATAAACTGCCTCTGCAAGACTGCTCCCTGGTCGTCTTCTCAGTAAGAATGAGCAGAAGCCACTAAACCAATGTCATTTCTTAAGAAGGAGCAATGCCTTTCTTACAGTCTACAGAGAAAATGTTTCTTTCTTTTCTTCTAGTTAGTTTCTACTAGCTAATCACTAAGGAAAGGATCTATCCATTAAGAAGAATCTCATTTGATGCTTTAAATAATATAAAGCTTCATTTTTATTTTATAAACCCTCTTAATGAAAACCAAAACAAAAACAGTCTTTAAAGTTCTGAAGTGGCTGCCAGGACTTTCTGTCCCATGGAAAGGTAAGGTGGCAGGCACATGACGTATGTCCAGGATTTTATGAACCCTGCAATAGGTAAGAAAGTCTGTCTCACTTTCAGAGAGATACCACTGTATTCATAAGATGGTCTGTACCAAGGGAGAATCAAACTGAAAGACGTAGCCTTTACATTCTGTAACAGTTTGCTTTAATTAAAATTAGACATATTCTTAAGCAGAACTCTTCAAACTCTGGGGAAAACCAGATAATGTAGTGATATTTTCTGGGAGGGAGGTATCTAGATCCCTTTAGAAATAAAAGATTGATTGGTCAAAAGCTCAAAGTTGACAACTGGGGAGCTATAGACTCAAAGTTCCTTGAAAACTAAGTAGATGGACCATACTATTTTGTTTTCCGTGTATCTATTCCCCATGATTTATGACTCCCACAGACCAAGATCTGAAAATGCAGGCCAAAATGCTGAAATGAAGAGCAGAGGAAGTAAACAACGTTGACATTTCAGAGCAAAACCCTTTCAAGCTCAGTTATCCCTGTTGTTAAGGAAGCTACTGATGTAAGGGAGAATTTTGGAATAGAAGAGCAACCAAAAAAGTACCTTTTTGGTGGAGAATGAGGCTGTTGATTCTTTTAAGAAACATATTTGATATCTCTGTTCTTGGCTCAGAAGAGGTCTGAAAGATTATTAATTGGAGAAAGAGAAGGAGCAGAAGACAAAAACCCCCAAAAACCAAACAACCAAAAAAACCCACCCCCAAACCATCTAAATCTCAGACCAAACCAAATTTTCACCAAATTTTGTAGGGTATGACAGTTATAGATTTTCATCTGAATGTGGTTGGCTCCTTCTCTGCATGTCTGTGGCAAGCAGTGCTTCAAATCTGAGCAAACATGTCTTCTTATTCAAATACATTGAAATAGATCAGAGTATCTGAACCGGGACGACGGGTAGTCTTCCACATCTAACCTCTCCTGTTATACTGGTTTTCTGCACACTTTGGAGTCTTCATTATTTAGTCAGACCTTAGACCATATCCTTTAAATAAGCAGCAATATCTATTTGAAGGAACAAATGGGTTCCTTCACAACTTAACAGCCAAATACCATTACCTATTTAACAAGTAAGCTGGAATGTCACACAGACCACGATCCAGTTATATGTTCAATTAATTCCTCACAACTGGCCCAGACTTGCTGCCTTTCAAATACTTGCACAGAGATTTGGAAAAGGTAGTGTATTTAGCAAGAAGATGAAAAGAAGGGAGAGGTAAGTAGTTTTTTTCTAGCCAGACTTTGTAAAGTGTTAATTATACTGGACAATTTTATGCACTGTATATGATACACTGTCCATCTGAGCACATGGTTATTTCATTCATGCACATCGTTTGCAATTGTGTCACTTGTGCTTAATTACAGTGGTATCATGTGGATATTTGTACAAAGTCTTGAGATATAAAGTATAATTTCAGAGTTTATTAATCATTACTAATAGGTTAGGAGTGCTTTGGTTGATCTGATTTTGTGGGGTTTTATGATATGTTTTATTTTTAAGGCAGTCTGTAACATACAAACTCACAACCCCACATATAATGTATTCTGTCTTGTTGGTTAGTCCTAAACAAGGGTTGAAAAGAGAAAAGTCTTGCTAGCACAGAGCATCAGCATTTTTTAATTACACCATTCTGTGGTACAAGGTGGGCCTGTGAGATGACCTACAGAAGGAAGTCAGCACTTTTTGAGTTAGTACCAGCATATTTTTACATTTGCTTCCTTCAGCCTTCTATTCTCTTTCAAATGGATCAAGTTCCCTTTCTTTGGATCTTTAGCTTTGTCCATTAGCACATCCCCAAAGAGTATTTTGTCAAACAAAGCAAAATACTTTGAAGGCGATTTTAACTTCTTTTGAGAGTTATAGCCAATACTTTGTTTATGTATAGTGATTATTTACTGAGCTAGCACTCCCAAAAGGCAAATCTGGGTAGATACCAGAAAAATGCTTTAGATAATTGCTAGTTGGTTTGATCTCCTGGTATTTTGCGGTATTTTATGCTGTCTTAATGGCATCACCTGAGATTCTTTGGGCACAAAAATGTTTTGAACTGTGATCCATGATAAATTGTAAGGGAGTGATTTTCAAATTCCCATAATAAGAAGCTTTGTTGAAATTGTTCTCATGTCCAGGTTGTTCTCCTTGACAACGTAATAACAAATGCCTATACAAATCTCACAGCCATAAGATCATAATTATTGTAAGCCTAAATCCTACAATGAACAAGTGTTTCCATTCAATCTTTCCCACTCAATATATTTTGAAAATTAAAAAAAATGTCTGCTGTGTGGTGCTTAGAAATATATTCTTAGTTTATGTTCTCAGATGTTTGCTAAGAATCACTTCTCTCTTTAAATATCAGTACTGTTTAGAACTCTAGGAAGAACTTTTGGTTAATCTTTGATGCCTCTATTTGAAGGACACATTTTAAAAGACATTTTTTGGGGGGTGGGATTTCTGAGATGTTCATGAGGGTAACACCCCACTTAAAATCTCAAAGGTCCAATAACAACTTACTCACTGTCATTATGAGCAGATGAATATCAACCAAGAAAATGTCAACAGTCACAACTTCAGTAATTAAAAAATATATAATTGTGTCCATGACATACTCCCAGCACCTGGAACAGTCAAGAAAGCTTCAGTATATTTTGAGATCTGATGGCCAAGAAAGGCTAACTGCTCTTCTGAGATGTTTTTAATAAGAACAATGCTGGAATAGCACATTAGACTATTGAGACATCAAATTGATTTTTCATTACTGCACGCACAACACGCCTCTTTTGGAACCAGTGCTGACCACACAGTTTGGGATAATTGAGAGGCTGAGCTCTATTTCCATTTGATATTTTCCCTGCTGTTTCAATGGTAATATTCACATACAATGGACTCAGATAATAATACAAAATCTACTTACTTTCACAACCATCTTTGCTGTCTAAATCCATTGTACTGCTTGGGAGCTAGATAGCTAATTATTAAAACAATATCTAAAAATAATCAATTTCCAGAAAAACTGGCAGGCCAAATTCTCATTCATACCCAGGCAGCACCAGTGTATTGTAGTGCATGAGAGTAGATTATAGAAAACACTGTCAAATTATTACTTTTCAATAGTGGATAATTCATGTGTGGGTTGTAGGAAATAGCCTAATTGCTTTACAGATAGCCATTACACTCCTTACCCTCTCTTTATCTTGTCCTTTAGCTGCCATTTTCAAGCATAACATTTGCTGTAGGAAGATCCAGGTATCTTTGCAAGACCTCTTTCATCTCTGTGCAGATAGGATCTGGCAAAGAAGAAGCACCACATTATTTTAACACAAAGACAACTGTCACATTATTTCCCCTGTGGCCAATCACGCTGCAGGGAACTACTTCATCTATATCGTACCTGCTTAACATACTTCATTAACTCTGTCAATTACCAGCTACCTCAGCACCTTTTCTGTTGGCATTACGCAGTTTATTCATACCATGTTCCAAGCAGTACCATCTTAGGATCCCCCTTCGTAATGCAAGTAAGGAGATATTAATCTTAAAAATGTATATTAGGAACAGTTAAAATAGATTTTCAAGATGGTTTATGGCTTGTTTTTCAGTGGTGTTCAGCACCTACGACTATTGTTGAGTCTTGAATATATGGGAGAGCTCCCTCTAAAAAGCAGACATACGTCTGTTAGAGGTGACTATATTTTACTTTGTCAGAGACTTTCCACTGCCAAGTACAGCAGCTAGCTTTTCTAACTTAACATACCCTTTACAGCTAAACTTTAAAGCTAAATAAACAGACTTAACTTTAGTCACTTCCCTGAGACTTGCTAGGTTAGGAGATAAGGAGCATATTTACCCTGGGATCCTTCTGCATGCAATGGAGAAAGACTTGCCCTTCCAACGGGAAATTCAGCCTACCTGAATTGACTCTACTCACTGGCTGGGTGGGACTCTGATCCTTATCACAGAGCCTTAGTTAAGTGGCTTCTCATTAAGTGTAGCATTTAGAATACCCTTGTGAGAAGCAGGACTTTTGGTTTTATGGAGAGAGCTCAAGAGGGGAGTTTCAGGTGGTAGCAATGGCCAGCAGAAAATGGGGTTGGATGAGAACCTGAAATTTGGGTTGGAATTAAGGAGTCATTATGATTTGGTCTCTAAACCCAGGAGCAGGTACATCATGGTAGAAAGGGTACTTGAGAGTCCCAGGGCAGGAAAAGTATGAGGAGGCTCCAGAGGAAAGGCCTGTAAAACTAGGAAGAGCAGTTGGTAGAGCTAGTACTTGTCGGTGTTTGTAATTGTCTACTTGATTATTAAGCTCTGCTTATGGTAATTGGCTTCAGTAATTGAGCCCAGATCATAGGATAAAGGAACTTGGAGGGGGAATGGTAGGTACAAAGAGTGCCACTCACAAAGTGCACGATTCCCCACCACTGTTGTGGAGAAAAAACAGATGTACAGGATTGCACCCAGCATTGCTCCCTGCTTCCCTTCCTGGTCCTCTTCTCTCTCTCTTTTTTTTTTTTTAAACCTTTTTTTCCTTCCTTTTTTTTCCCTCTGCCTAGAATATGACAGGCTTCTTCAAAGGAGACTTTTGAAACTAAGAAAACCTGTATTTTCACAGAAAAAAAATCAAACAGTAAATGACCTAATGCCTGTTACAAAGACACCTGATTAAAGCAAATTCAACATACAGTTTAGAACAGACTAGCATCAAACGTTCTGAAAGGGAACAGATGAACCAAGAAAATTGAAAGTCAATGGAAATCATAAATACCTTCTGATTACATGGAGTTTTCCCAGTCGCTTTTCAAAAGGAGCAAGGAACATCTGATCTCTCTGCCCCTGCTCTAATTAGGTTGAAAGGCAAATCCTTCAAAAAAGTAAGGCATGCTTGAGTTACCCATTGCAGTGATGGAGTTCGCTGTGAAGTTGCAGGTTTCTGCATGCTCCAACTTTCCAAATTAATGTTATTTTGACTGAATACTTTGCTGCTTCTTTTGCCTCTGAGTGCGTTTGTTGTTTTTTTTTCTACCTGAATCAGTATGTTTCCTCCAACTGTGGCTGCTGCATTTCTGCAGGTATTGATCAGGGCAGTTGCTCTGATCGGTTGGAAAGCAAATGACATTACCTGTAATCTCATGCTATGGTGGTGTAAACCAAGAAGTTTTAGTACTTCATTTGGCATTAAAATACCATAACTATATGTTAAGAAACAGCAGATACCTATTGCCATATGCTACATTTGTGCCTTCACTATCTTTCAAGACACCCTTGGGGACATTACAGCATTCCAAGTACACTTGGAATGTGAGTATAGCCTAAGTACCTAAGGAAGAAGGGTCTCCATAGTAAGGATCTTCTCTGCAGTAAATTATCTTTTTCTTTTTTTAACAAATCCTTACTTAATACTGCTGTCTGGAATAAGATTCCTTATACTACTAGTAGGACTTTCATTTAAAATGAACTCTTTAATTACAATAAAAATAAAAGGTTGTGATTCTCTGATATGCCCATAACTTGAATTTTTTAATTAATCTGGTGGGGTTAGGGAGTTGCAATTACACCAAACTACTTCCACTCCTGTAAAAGCTGTTTGTTCATAGCCAGGTGTAGTACTTATTTTTAGGTTTTGTTTCTTTTCTTTTTTCATCTTCTTAAATAAAAATGAACAGTGTGCAAACACCAGCTGACTCCTTTTTAATCTGTCAGCACATTCTTTACATCTGTGCATAAACATTATTATCACAAACTCAGAGTGTTACTGCAAAAATTATCAGACCCCTCAAAATGTATCTCTGCAGCTTCCACTGGAATACAACTTTAATGCATTAATGTGAAAACAAGCATATCATTAATGTGAAAACAAGGTTTAGGAGGAAATAGACATAGGCTTTTCATTTTCACAGAAAGTTACCCAGGATTTCCTTCACTATCGTGTATGCACAGGGTAAATCTTTTGTAGTTATTAAAGTATTGTCTTCTGACATACAGTTAGCCTTGACAATGTTTCCTATTGTTTCCACTTAAAATATTAACTGTTGATGAAAAGTTATGGTCTGAGGGAAAAAGATACAGGACATGGCATATTTCAGAGATTTTTAAAGATTACCTCTTGGGAATGGAACCTCTAGCTGAGTATTTGTCTGTCTGTAGGAAAAAAACACAGTCATCTTTTTCATGTTTATAGGGATGACCTTTTATGCTATATAGTACAATGCTTTGAAGCATAGTTATTTTTAATTGCTTTATATGCCTATTGAGACCATTCGGCACATCACTTTGTTATATACAGCACAGAGTCACACATGTTTGGTCAATGAATCTTCTGGTGCCTTGATATTTATGTTAAAAGTCTGAGCAGGAATTTTAGAAACATTGTGCTCTGGGTTTTGTTGTTGGTTTTATTTTTTTTTTTAGGTGGGATGTTGGTTTTTGGGTTTTTTTGGGGTTGTTGTTGTTGGTTGGTTGGTTGTTTTTTTTTAACTGTCACTCTAGCTATATACCTAATGAGGTGACAGAAAGAATTAAAAATGACAGATTGTTTTGACTGCAGTGGGGCTGTCTGAGTTATATTTTCCTATAACACAGCTCAATAAACTTAGCTTGTGGAAAGCCCTCTGCATGTGATCCATTGGTGCAGCAAGGGTCCTGGTGGAGGTTTAAAGAAGAGTGGGTGGTGGGCTGGGCAGTGGGGACTGCTGTCAGCCCACCATGCTAGCAAGTGTGTGCCAGCATTCCTCTGGGGATGCACAGGGCTGGCCTGCCCACAAAGTGCTGCTCCCGTAAACATCTAATTAGAAGTTGTGTTGGTTGCCTAATGCACACATATTTCTGTCCAAACACCTTGTAAAACTGTAGTTTCCAGTCCATAACATGTGGGTGAGTGTGGCTGAGCTTTCTGCTGACAGTCCCTCCAAACCTGGAGGCAGTGGAGATGTGGCAGTGTAAACAGTCATCATGGGGATTCAAGGTAGCCTCCGTGTCTGCAATAATAAACATCTTGGCATCCATGTGCTCCTTTGCTGCTGCATGTCTGGTGGAACAATGAAATGTACCAGAAGAGATTCCTCAGGACAGAATGGTTGACTACAGGTGTTAGACTGATAGCCGGCATAATTAAGAAAAAAGGTCTGTCATTTCACAGACTGTGAAGAATAAATTCCATATATCTGTGCGTAATCTTTCAAAGTACCTTTATCTCCAGAGCCAGCAAGGGTGACGACAGAATACCCTGAACCCAATTATGTATTTTCAGATTATCATATTCTTATTTCTCAAGACATGGGGCTAATAAGAAAGATCAAAAAGTGTTTGAACCAGATGTCAAGAACTAGTTATTCTTACAACAAGCTCCCAGGTCTTGACAATGTAAGTTGTTATCTGTTTGGTTTGATTCCTCTTAGGGAGTGGAAAGGAGGGACTAGGGGATTTAAAGTGACTTTGTACTACGGAATCAACACATGCTTTGGAGACCTGAGTTTGATACTGGCTTTGAGGTGGTTTGTTTCTCCTCCTTTTTTTTTTTTTATTTTTTCATTTTATTTTTGAAGTATGGGGGATGTGGTGTTGGTTTTCTTTTCTTTTTCTTTTTTTCTTTCTTTTTTTTTCCCCTAGAGCGGAAGCTGCAGAGGAATTTCAGGCTATTACCATCAAGGAGTTTCTATTCAGTTCTTTGGATCAGAAGAACTTAATCCTGTAAGAGTCTGGGGGAAGGAAGAATCCGAAATCCACATCAGAAATTTACTTTAGGAGGAAAAATAAGTTTGTCAAGAACATGAGCAATAAAAAGGGGAGGGCAAAAATGCAGATTCCTCTGCAATAGGAAATAAAGATAATTCTGTTTTCCCAATGATTATTTGAAAAAGGATTCAGAAGGTATCTGTTTTTATTCTATTTACAGTTCTTCATGTTCAAGGAGCAGTACACATATGGATGTTAAGGAAAACCATGTGATTCCCCAGAGACGATGTTTTGCATCATCTTTTGATGCATGATGTTTGCATTTCTAAAGGGTGAGGAAAGAGCTTGAGCCAGAAGGTCTCTAGTTTTTGACTACAAGGCATAAAGGTTGCTTTTGTGGTCTGCTTTCTTGAGATGTTGAGCAGCCATAAACACAGATTAAGTCATCAAAGCCATACCTTCTAATTCTATGTTTCCAGAGAGAGGTATTTCAGTTCTTCATTCTCCAGCTGGCTTACCAAGGGAAGAGCTGGGAAGATGCACAGTGGTCCACCCTCCTAAACAGGGGCAAAGTACTGCCTGTGTCAGCGAGAGGAAGCAACTAATTATAATTCACAGCTGCAGGTTGGGTGGAGAAGAGATTCAGAGCAGCCCTGCAGAGAAGGACTTGGGGGTGGTGGTGGATGGGAAGCTTAATATGAGCCAGCTTCAGTGTGTGCTTGCAGCCCAGAAAGCCAACTGTATCCTGGGCTGTATCAAAAGAAGCGTGACCAGCAGGTCAAAGGGCCTCTACTCTGCTCTTCTGAGACCACACTTGGAGTACTGTGTACAGTTCTGGTGTCCTCAACATAAAAAAGACATGGAGCTGTTGGAGCAAGTCCAGAGGAGGGCCACGAGGACGATAAGGGGGCTGGAGCACCTCCTGTATGAAGACAGACTGAGAAAGCTGGGGCTGTTCAGCCTGGAGAAGAGAAGACTGCGTGGAGAACTCATAGCAGCCTTCCAGTATCTGAATCGGGCCTGTAAGGATGTGGGAGGATTCTTCATTAGGGACTGTAGTGGTAGGACACGGGGTAATGGCTTCAAAGTTAAACAGGGGAAGTTTAGATTAGATATAAGGAAGAAGTTCTTTACAGTGAGGGTGGTGAGGCACTGGAATGTGTTGCCTGAGGAAGTTGCCAATGCTCCAACCCTGGAGGTGTTCAAGGCCAGGTTGGGCAGAGCCTTGGTGACATGGTTTAGTGCGAGGTGTCCCTGCTCATGGCAGGGTGGTTGGAACTAAATAATCTTAAGGTCCTTTCCAACCCAAACCGTTCTATGATTCTAAGTAAAAACTCTGCAGTGAGAAAGGTAGCCTTGCTCCCATTAGAACTTGGGTGAAAAAGAGAAAGTGAGAATAATTTCATTTGGATCTCATCCCTAGGCTGGCAATTGCACTTGGGTCTTGGACAAACTCATCAATTCTGAAAAGTAAAAAGAAAGATGGAAAAATACTGCAACTAATCATGCAAAGTAGAATTCTGAGGGTAGCTTCAAGAGAACAAAACAAAACTGTTTTCACTGAGATCAATCATTTTAGTTTTCTGTCTTTTTTTTTTTTAGTCCTAATTATCAGTGCCAAACAGGAATCACAGATTAGACACTATTGAAGCTATTTTTAAGTTTAGCTTATTGAAACCTGTTCTTTTCAATGAAGAACAAACTTAGCTTTTAGATTCTCTGGTATATTGCTCATAGTATATTGAAAAGAAAGGAGCAGATGCAGATAATTCCTCCCGGGACCAAGATCATTGCAAAGAGTTCAGAGACTCACATGCATGCATTAAATTAGTCAAGCATTTGAATGTGGGGTGGAAGGGATCTGTTTCTTGATTATGCAAAAAATTTGCTGCTCAAGGTTTTTCCCAAAACTCTTTGGATTTGGAAGTCCTTTTCTCACTGTGAGAGGAAGACAGGCTAAAGATTCCTTCTGCTCTAATGTCATTTGAGACAGGGTATGGTTTAAGGAAATTACATCCCTGGGCATTTATATTAAAGATTCATCAAGAATGGCAAATGCTGCATCAGGATGAGGAGGAATTTTGGACTGTGCCTTGAGGCAAGGTGGCATCCCAGGTAAAATCTTTCATGACAGCTGACCATGGGCAGGTAGTTTGTGTGGGAGAGAGAGTAGAAGGATCAGAAAAAGGACATATTCTTTAAAGGTTATTTGTCTTAATCTCAATTTAGCCTACTCTAGTTTTAATAAGGAGGGCCTGGGACAGAAAAATTGTTAGAAGGGGAGAAAAGAAAAGCAAGCAGAGAGAAAAATGTGCTGAGACATGTTGGGGAAGAGTGGAAAATATAAGGATGGCAGCTAGACCTGATCCAAAATAGAAAGCAAGCATAGCAAGAGTGAGGTGATACAAAATAGGATAGAAGGGGGGCAGAAATAAAATTTCTAGTAATTCAGATTTTTTCTATCCTTCTATGCACACCTATGCGTATGTATATGTTTAATCTCTTCACATTCATAAAATGCCCACATCTATCTAAAAAATGCAAATATACACTTTCAAGAAGCTAAATTTTAACCTTCATCTGTGCTCTAATAGAGTAAGTCTTTGCCTCTGTTAGCAATTATGATGGACAAATTAAAGCGGATCTGCAGAGTGAAGTAGTTTGTATTAAAGACCCATTGACAGCATCATATGCATTTCAGGCAGTTCTGCTCAGGAAAAATTATAGTCCAGCCCTTTGGGTTGGAAAGCCATTCCCAGCTGGAGTATGGGATATGTGCTTACAGGATACATCTCCCTCTTTAGCTTGTTTTGAAGAAAGCTGGTTTGAGTGATCCAGGTCCATTGAATGTTGTAAACCAGCAAGGCCCTGTAAGAGGGAATGATAGGAAGACTCAAATGCTTATATAGACTACCTGAAGAAGTCAAACATTCTGTATCCTTTCCACGGACAGCCTGTATATCTGTCAGTAAACTGCCAAACCAAAGGTTTTGTACAGAGCTACTTTATGTCACATCTTGAAACTTATTCAAGATCTACATTATGCTTGTATAGCAGATTAAGACTCGAAAGGTTTGTGCATTATTAATGACATTGTGGAAGTGCTCTAGAATCAGCTTTCATCTAAATAAAGGTGACGATGTTTATCTGTACCCTTTATATTTGTTGTTGCTCTGAGTGCACAGTGCTTCCTGTTGGTATGTATGTTATTGATTTGCTGACTAATCTCTTTATCTGATCAGTATTGATTGTAACTCTCAGTCTATAACCTTTAAACACAGTGATGGTGTGGCTAAATAAAACACAGGTGAAAATAATTAACAGGTTCCAACACTGGTATTTCCTTTCCAGCAAATAGCTTAAGCAAGTCTTATATTTGACAACTAGAAGCAATATTTTTAGAGAAGAGTGTAAATAGAAGATGAATATACAATCTTTAGTTCCTTAATATAAATTACTCAAGAAGAAATAGTAAGTTACCTTGGGGAAATCAACAGCTTCTTCAATTGGATTGTTTCTGTCACTGCATGGACACAGTCTTGTTTGATGTCCTCCTACCATTTGTCTTGTATGAAGTCTTTTATCTAAATCCAAAGCAATGCAGTCATCACCACAGCAATTCAATAATAGCTCCACAGGAGCTGTCATCCACAGTTTGCTATTCATCTTGTAAAGCCTTTGAGTTTTCAAAGTATCCACTAAAGTTGGTATTTCAATGCTGTGGACAGAACACTTAAGGTTCTTTTGTATTTTCAAAACAGAATTAAATTGAGGATGAGCAGATATTGAAATACCCAACTTATTGTATCTAAGTGCCAAAGGAGATGATGGAAGTGTCAAAAGGTAATTAGATACTCAGATCCACCTCCTAGCTGAAAATGTCTGACTTTGTGGACTTGAATGACACTTTCACTCAATACTGGCATTGCCTGTGGGGAATGAGCCCCTTGAAACAAAGGCAAAAAAAGACAGAGATGGAAAAACATTTGGAATTAGCCACTAGCAGCCCCAGGAAGTGAAAAACTATTATGTGATAACAACATGAAGTATAAGGCGCAGAGAGCTTATATCATTTCTACTCAAGTATAAGATGCCCTTTGTTCCATTTGATATAGACTTAGAAAGCAGGGGTCATTTTGGACTTGAAGGTTAGTGGCAATCCTGAAGGAACTCACATTCATCATGAGTTGAGTCTGGATGTAGGCAGCTGTTTAACAAGGTGCTGAGATCCAGAACAAGCTGCTGAGATTTTGGTGGAGGTTCAGATGGCTCAGTTTTGGGTTTGTTTTTCTTGGTGGGGTTTTTTTTTGTGGGTTTTGTTTTTTTGTTTGTTTGGGTTTTTTTTTTTGTTTCAAATGCTGTTTTATCTGGCCCAGTCTGAACAGATATTTTAGTAGTTAGTATTTTGTTTGATTGATTGCTTCAAGCAGAATCATAGCCATCTTTGGGTAATTCAGTACAGAACATGAGATTAAGTGTATTCTTTGAGAGTGAGAGTTAGTTTGGGTAAGGAAGCAATGTTCTTACCTGAGATCAGCTTTGGCCAGGGTGCTAAATCTATATATAACCTTTTCTTAAAAGAAGCACCATGGTTTGCTTAGTTTACTCTACACAGATTGGCATTTTACCTGAAGAAAATAGTCTCTGTGGGAATACTTCAAACTGAAACTACTGAAGGAAGAAAGCTTCCTCTGTCAGAACCAATGCTACTTCCATCAACATCAAATCCATCTTTATTGAAACGCAAAGAAAATGATTCGATTTTTTAAAATTTCCTAAATCCAACCATATGAATTTATGAGATTGCTTTAGATCTCATAACTACCATGTGTGCCTTCCCCTGTTACTTTTTCGGGGGAAAATAACATAAACCACTTACTGGGTAGTTTCTCAGAGTACATACTAGTGTTAAGTGGTCTGCATGAGTATAGGAAGATGGCTGTACAGAACAGTTTGCCTTGTCCCTACCCTCTGGTACAGGAAAGGTACAGATGGGTGACCTGAAGGCAGTGTCCTGAGCTACTGACCAGTTCTGTCCTTGACAGTCCTAATGCTGTCAAAGAAATCTGCATGCTGGTGAAAGCATCTTGTCTTGATCTGCAGAGGTCCTGGGAGGCTCTATAGTTGCAGCTCAGAGCAGGGAAGATTTCTTAACACAATCAAAATACAGCCCTGCTCTACCTCTTGTATTTTTCTGTCTCCCTTCCCTGAGCTAAATCGTACTGATTTCCCTGCCCTGAGCTCATTGCAGTGGCAGAGCTATGACTCACCTGGTAGTTTCTGAGACAGCCAGGCATTCCCTCTAAATCTCTTCATCCCCTTCAGCCTATTTTTAAATGCTTGGCCTCTGTTCTTAAATGCTGGTATTGAACAAAATGTAAATATAGTACAACCTCTGGTTTTAACCTTGGCCTTGATCCTCCTCTTGTTGTAGCTAAATGTAATAAAAAAGAAAGGTAACAAAGAGATGTATATTCTTTTTTTTTAAAGATGTTTGTAATTCTTTAAAATACATGAGTCAGCTAAGCATTTAAAAGTAAAATATAGATATAAAATTATTCAGACGGGGTGATATAATATAGAATTTAAATCGAGCGTATTTTAGCAGCACTGGGAAACCTTACCCCAGAGCTAATAATGTAATAGATCTATCTCACCAACAACTTGGAACTTGCAACAGAGTTTTATCCACAAAGGAGAGTTCTCTGGCCTACTTTATTAAATACCTTAGAGGACTTTGCCTGTAAGATTACATTTGAACAATGCAATTTATTAAAATCCCTGTTCTTATTTTTCCTACTGAAGTTTTAGCCATTTTCTTTAAAGGAAAAAAGTATAAACAAATCCAACAGGCTAAATAAACATAATTCAACACGTTTCATCAAGCAGGTATATAGGGAAGACATCCTATAGATTATTTTTCATCATTGCTTGTATACTCATATTGATATATCTGCCACTTTTGCTATGGTGCTTCAGGTAAGTTGTGTTCCTGATTACAAGCATTTTTTGAAATCTGAATGAGAGCTAGGAATATAATTGAAAAATTATCTATTAAAGGCAGTCCCAATAAATAAAAAAAGAAACAAATTGAAACACTCTTGTTTTTTCTTATAAATGGAACTAATTTCAATTTGGTTTAACAAATCTTAATGCGTTGAGTGCAATTACAAATCAGTGCAAAAGGATACAGACAAAAGTTTAAGCTACATCATCTTATAATTCTCTTGGTATGGACTGTATATTTTGCTGACCATTATTTAGCAATAGTTTGCATTAACTATCACTGAGGTGTAAGTATTTAAATTTATTCACTAAATAGGATTTTACATGAAGGAAAAAAAACACAGGTCAATTATGGTGATGTTAATTTATAGGTGTATCTGAGGTTTCTGCTTAAATTCAGTTTATATTCTAGAGTTTACCTTGGAGTTTATATGTAATTCTGTTTGATCTGAGAATTTAAGTTCATTCCATTTACTGGGAGATATTAGATATTCAACAATAATTACTATTTTAAAATTAGGCCATTTATATAAGTAGTAGGGTGCAGAGCTGTCAAGTAATGCTAGGCAGCCGTTTTTGCAAAGGGCTTTGAAGATTATCACAAAACCACTGTTTCTGGACACTTGAACTTCTCAGGCGCTGCCTACCTGCCAAGTTCAAGAAAAACAAATGACACATGTAAATAACATAGAAGTCTAATGCGGGAGAACAAAAGGAGGAAATTCATACCACTTATTAGGCAATGCCAAAATCCAGATACAGACAAGTAAACTGTCACAACAAAAATACCTAATTAATCTGTAACTCATTCCCTGTATATGAAGAGGTGCTAATGTAATAAAGAACTCTACCATGAAAAAGAAAT
Source organism: Nestor notabilis (assembly GCF_000696875.1). Classification (NCBI taxonomy): domain Eukaryota; kingdom Metazoa; phylum Chordata; class Aves; order Psittaciformes; family Psittacidae; genus Nestor; species Nestor notabilis. The sequence continues at coordinate 37,159 of NW_009933483.1, forward strand.
GAAACAGATGAAATTTCCACGAGCCTATTGTCATAAGCAATCCAATTTAGAAAGGGAGAGGAAGGTATTTGATTTGACATTAATAACATTCATTTACCACTAGCTGACGGGGAGAAAAATACCCAACAAAGCAAAACAGACCATCTAAGAACTCAAGACATGAAGAAATGATCGAAGCAAAGGGAGAGTGTTGGTGTGCACGTGAGGGCAGTGAGTTCAGAGACCTGGGATTAATTATGAAGTGGAAAGACACACAGTCATAAAGTGAGCATAGCTTAGAACCCCACATAAATGGCTATCTCAAAGAAAGCAAGGGAAGAATAATTAACTTTGAAATAATTAAAAAACTCTGGAATTCCTTCTGTGTATGATACGGTTAGCATAATTTTTAAGAATGTACAAAACTATATAGATAAGTATCATTGAATAAGAAACTACGTGGGAGGTAGAGAATTAAAGCAAAATATAAGCACTTTTTAGTCTGATTGGGAAACTTCCTTGTCTGGCCAGCACTAGACAGATTTAAAAAAAGGTCAACAGGGACAGACAGGGGTGAGCATGTGTGTTTTGGAGGTGTTTGAAGCCTTGAAGAGGGCTGTTAATGTGACCTCTCATGACTGCAGGCTGTTGATATGTGCCCGCAGGAGGAACCTGCCCTCTGGGGTTGAAGAGACTGCCAAGGAAATGTTACCGGCAACTGCTTCAGCTGAGGAAAGAATGGAACTACAGTCTGGGAGCTTCGGAAAGAAAAAAGTGAATTTGCTGAGAGGTAACTCAGAATATTTCACAAGCAAAACCTCAAAACTAAAGGAAGATATTTATGAAACGGGGAAACACTTTTGACACTTTACATAAAGTTTGGAATCTAATTTTTTTCTTTACACAGTTTTACATAGGAAAAACATTAGCATTATTAGAACACTTAGTGGTTTAAATATGTATTAGTCAGGAAATGTTCTGGTTTTTCCATAGTAGCTGGTATGGGGTTATGCTTCGGATTTGTGCTTGAAACAGTGTTGATAATTCAGGGATGTTTCAGTTACTGCTGAGCAGCACTTACACAGGGTCAGGGCCTTTTCTGCTCCTCACCCCACCCCACCAGTGAGTAGGCTGGGGCTGCACAAGGAGTTGGGAGGGGACACAGCCACGACAGCTCATCCCAACTGACCCAAGGGATGTCCCAGACTATATGGCATCGTGCTCAGCATAGGAAGCTGGGGGAAGAAGGAAGCGAGAGAGTGATGGTGTTTGTCTTCTCATTACATGTGATGCAGCCCTGCTTTCCTGGAGATGGCTGAACATCTGCCTGCTGATGCTAAGTGGTGAATGAGTTCCTTGTGTTGCTTTGCTTGTGTCTGTGGCTTTTGCTTTACCTGTTGAACTGTCTTTATCTCAACCCATGAGTTTTCTCACTTTTACTTTTCTGGTTCTCTCCCCCATTTCACCGGGGGGGTGGTGAGCAAGAGGATGTGTGTGACTTAGTTGCTGGCTGGGTTAAACCACAGCAAGAACATAATGAAAAATATTTTAAAATTATGTGATTTACATTTTACCTTATATAGGAATGCAGTTTTGGCATGGGGGGAATGACAAAGATCTGAAGCAGTCTGTATTAAAAAAAAAAAACAAACCAGAAACAAAACTTCCTACTTTGCAGCTCTGCTACAGTATTTTAATCTTTCATAAAACTTAAATACAAAGCACATAGCCGAACCTACAGCTTTGGTGGTTTGTTTTTTTTTTGTGACCTGTTAATGCATTTGTACATTAAAAGGTTTGAAATACATCTTCTGTTTTATCACATGCTACTTTGCACTGAAATAATCCCTGTTTATTTGCAGTACTGACCTAAAAGACTGTTCCCATACTAATTGCTTTTGGGTCCTTGCTAAGAGACTGTCAAAGAAATAGTCTCCTATTCCACCCCCACCCCAGCTGAGAGGGTGCAGAGCTGAAGCAGGAGGCAATGAACTGTGCTACTAGCTCTGAGGCCAGACACAGTGTCCCATATGTGTTTTCCTTTTCAGTAATGGAAAAACAACACACAAATAGAAAAGAAAGGATCAGTAACAACTCCTCAACAATGCTGTGTTTGCAGATCTTGGGTTTGATGGCTAAGTATGTTTCCTCCATATATTTATACTTTCTATAGCTAATGCTTTTCTTGTCTTTGGTTGGTAGAGTTACACAATTTAAAATTGGATCAAGACAGTGTTTTAAAATCCCAGTGTAATGAAATGGGGTGGTTTAAGAACTTACTGTTTAGCACAGAAGCTTGTACAAACACTCACACATGTACAAAATCAGTGTACATGCAAACATAATTAGTTTGCAACTGTATTTTACTCTGTCTCTCTCCTCTTTGTATTTTCAGTGTCACATTGTCCAAACCAGGGACTTCCTTGCCTCTTCAGAAGTTAAACTCAGGTTTCATATTCTCATAGGCCCCAAAGCTAGAATTTTTGCTTTTGGTACTAACTCTGTGCACCTATGTCTATTGAAAGAACCGGGACTCCTGAAGTCAACGTCACCATCAGGCCCTGGTGTGACCCATTTAGTTGCTCCTTTCTCTGTATCTTTCTCTGTATCTCCGGCAGTACAACACAGCTGTCTCTCTTGCTCTCAGTGCCATGTGTAAAAGGTCAAATACACTTAATATTTTTGAGCAGGAGCATCCTGTGTCTGGACTGCAGCTAGGAAGAGTATATCTTCACTGGGATGCAGGCCAAAAGTAGTCTCTTTACAAAGTAAATTCCTCTGCTTCACTGTCTTTGCTGCCTGACTTCTTCCAGGACTAGTTTTTCCTGCAACCTAGGGCTGCCTGCAAAGAAGGTCTAACTGGAAAGCAGATTGCAGGACTTTGCCATTGCTTTCTGAAACTACATGAAATCCAAGCAAAATATTCACAGAATATTGATGAATTATGCTGTTTGGTTATATGGTACTCTCCTCATTGTTTAACACAGGCCATCACCAGAAGTTGGAAAACAGACATGAAATAAAGGCAGCTTGACTGACATGATCAATCTCCTGATGTTACATCTCCAAATACCGATAAGAAATGGGAGTTCAAAAAAGCCTCATTTGTGAAACAGCACTTGGTTCATAAAAAATTAAGTATAATCTGGAGTTTTTTTGATGCACAATGCCACAGAAGCAGAAAAGCTCCGAGGGTTACTCATTTTCTAATAAATGCAATAGAGGCACGATTTTAGATCACTTCCTCACACACTAAAATGCCCGTGACATCACTGGTGACACTAGCATTTTCCCCTTGCCCTTGTCCAAGGCTTCCATTGCGTGTACAACTGCGCACATTCATGCTGACGCTCTGGCTTTATCATTGCATACAATACACACACATTCCGTCTCAGCCCCAGCTGTAATATTTACACAGCAGATTGGATTAGAACATTTGCAGGGAGCCTGTTATGAATACCTCTTCAGATAATTTTTGTGGAAAAACTTTTGTTTGTTGATTAGCTAAATAATAGCCTTCAGTACAGAAGTTTTGGCTGAGGTTATTCAGAGACTGAAAAGGTGGAGGGAATTCATATACCTATACGAGATGTCCACGTGGTGGAATATTCCTTCTACTCTCTGAAGTGCCAAGGCAGAAGCCAGCTCCAGGGCAAGAATTGCATAACTGTGCTAGCACAGTGCTGAGTTTGAGACAAAAGGTCCTACTAAGGATGTTGTAAGGTAATGAATGCAGGCTTTATCCTTCTGGATTTAAAACATAACTTTTTAAATAATACAAGGCAAAGCAGAAAGTGAAAATGATAGACCTGCCCTTCAGACGTGTTGCAAATTTTATACATGACTAAACTTGGAGCGGTCCTTGCAGTACCTTGTATTTCTTGCCAGTGCGGTTTCTTGATTCTTAAAGGTCTCTCCTAGTCTCAGGTCTCACATTTAATTGTTTGTAATTACAATTAGAATATAAGATCCTCATCCTCCTCTGTGTTCATGAAGTCAGGAATACCTGTGATCACAGCAAACTGCTACAAAATAGTAATTATGGTTTTAAGGAAATGGATAAAGGAAAAACGTATTCCCAGGATGAAACCTTGTGCAGTCTTCACTAAATGACAAAGCAGGGGTTAATATCAGGGGAAATAATGTCAGATTTTAACAAGTCTTGTGGAGCACAAGCAGTTTAATCCAAGAAGGCTACATGTAAAAATGAAACATAAATAAAAATAATAAAAATCCTGTGTTTGAGGCAAGGGTCCTGATTTGTTGCCAGTGTGAAATTCACCTCTGTGCAGAGGGTTATGCCCAAAGCACCTACAAATCCCTTCTTTCAAAAGCTTATGGAAGATCCGAGCAGTGCCCAGCCTTTATTTTTTTCTTATGCATGTCTCTGTGAGAAAACTACGGAGGTTTGCAATTGGCTTCAGTGGCAGCAGAACAGTGACATTTTTGAACATCCCTCCCTCCCCCCACAACTCTTTCTGCAAAATGTAGCAACTGGTTCAAATCATCTTCCTTTTTCTGTCCTCATACAGACTGTACAGGGGAACCATGCTGAGAATCATGTTTCCAGCACACAGAAAATTAAAAAATACTTGAGGTGCTTTCTGGGAATTTATTTTAGTTATCAGGCAGCTTTAGGTTATTTGATCAACTACACCTGGATCTTGTCTTGATGTGAAAATTTAAACAAATATTTTTGTCAGCAGAGGAGAATGCCTCCAGTGACAAAAGGCATGTTTGATGCATGCTTCTGACTCTTTTCCTCTATGCTCCAATTTTTTGTGTCAGATCCACACAGCCAGAAGATCTGGCTATCCTTTCTTCAGATTTTCAGCTAGCTGCAGTGTGTAAAATAATGCCATGCCAAGATTATCTCTACTGTAGATATGGTATGATGAAAGCTGGTTCTGTAAAAAGATTTCTTACGAAATGAAGCTCCGCAAACTTTAACAGATCTCTAGAACAGCCTGTGTCAAACAGCCTGTGCTGAGTTTTTGTCCCTCACGCAAATAATGTGGCTAATGTTAACTGTGTGAGTGTTAATTTCAGTTTCTTCTATTTCATCAACTGAATGTCAAGATGATGTCTATATTTCATGCACACAAAGTGAATGGGGAAAGTTTCTCTGTGGACACCTTTTCTGCTTTTTAATAAATTCTTTCTTTTGCCTGAAGAGAATTAGAAGCTGGCTTTTGACCTCCATTAATTTCTTTAATTTAATAGTTCTCTGCATGCATTAATAAATATTATTAACCATACTTTGTACTGCAGACTTTCCATTTCCTCTTTCTCCAATGCTTTCTCATTTGCTTCAGCAGGTGCCCAGTTACGAACAGACTGGGAAATGCAGAGGGAATAAACAAAGGAAATTTGGGCCCATATCCTACTTCTTTCCCACATTCAAAGACAGTGAGTCTTAGCATGTCTCTGTGTATCAGGCTGCTTTATTACTGACTGCTTATCAAAGTAAAGCGTTAATTATAAACTAAGAGTTATTTGATAGCTTTCTGAAGGCAAATAACACTGCTTAAAACCCTGTAAGTTAAAACTGATCAGAAGTGGTTTACAACTGCAATATCCCAGGTAGCTATGCACATGCAGATACTCAGCCAGACTGCGCTCACTCCATTCCCCCTGCTTTCTGCAAAGGCTGCTTCTAGACCCACATAAATCCCCATTAGAGTAGCATCTTCCAAATCCTGTCTTTAATATTACAGATCTTCCAATCTACCCCAGTAATAAGCAATTCAGCTCCAAAAGAGGAAGCGACTTAGCTTATAGCATATCCTGAACACAATATGTAGTTGCCACCTGCGAATGGCAGCACACACCATCAGACTTAGAACCTTCCTATGGGCTTCGTAAAACAGCAGCGTATGCAAGTCCAGTAGCTGTCCATTTGCTACTAAGGCAAATAATTGTTTGTTTGTTTAAGGAGATAGGAAAAACGTGGCACCTAGCCGGCAAAGGCTATCCATTCACCAGTCCTCTGGCTAAGCATTTGTCATGCAGGAACAATTGACCCCTCTAGTGGAATCAACAAAGAACTGCAATTGTGTGTTTATGGTTATTTATAATTAGCAATTCAAATTGAGCCACGGGTTTTTTTTTGCCAAGGCCCATAATTTAGCGACTTGCTTGCACAGTGTCACATGGAGTGATTCTAAAATTCCCTATTGTAAATCTTCAAAATAAAGGCCTCCTTTTTTGATGATGTCCAGAAAAGATAAAAGATAAAAAATGTCAACCCTCCTACTTATAACTTCCTTTGTGCTTCTCAAGGCACAGTGTCTATTTTGCAACTGTCTCCTTTTCAATGCACGTTCTTTTCTCTAGAGGCTGTATGAATATTGTACAATGCCAACTACAGCTATTGACACTTCAAAAAGAACCTAGAATAATAAGTAAAAAGGATATGCCCCTAACCATGCAAAAAGACTAATGCTTCTTGTGGTATCATTTACATCAGTGATTTCGATGTTTTTTTCTGCATGCAGATCCCTAAATATTTTTGAGTGCAGGTTGCTGTATGACAAATTCAAGCCCCTTGGCAACAAGTTTGCCTTTTTTAGTTAGTTCTTCTGAGCCCCTTAGAACCAGACTGTGGATTGAAAATCCCTTTACATTTTACTACATACGTTGTTTCGATTCAGATAGTTAATGACTGGAAGATAATTAAAAAGTATTTAATGGAATTTACTAATAAGAAAGGATAATTTTGCATGAAATTTTTTACAAAGGCTATTGTCTGAGGCAATGGATTCAGAGTACTTTTACCATAGGAAAAATGGAAAATACAGAAACAAATAGAATGAATTTAGTGCAAACTATGCACAGAGGACACACACACCCTTGCTTATTTTTCAGAAAGCTCTTTCATCTGGTTCCTTCCTGGAACTCCTTTGTTTTTCTGTCACCACTGGCTTTGCCCACATCCTTCAGCATTTGAACTGCTGCCTCATGCTTTTCATTCTGTCTTGCAGCACCTTCCTTGGCATTTGGTAAAGCTAGAGACATTAGCAGCACTAGCTAAAAAGGTCAAAAAAGAGAAGATAACTTTGCTCACACCAGAAAAGCTTGCATCAACACAGGCACACACATCCTTCTCCAATTGCAAAGCCTTGTTTTACCTGGCGAGTGAAATAGTTCATAGGTTTCCAAGGCAATTTTGCTGGCTGGCTGAAGAGCACATCTTGATCAGCCGTTCATGGTTTTTGTTCCTGTTGGTGCTCCTTTAAGACCATAACATATTTTTAAAATATGTGAGATCTGTCAAAAAAGGGTAGTGAATCTACTTTTATAACAAAGCTTAGGTGTAACAAATTATTCCCAAAGAGATGGTACTTAAGTCAGTTTTAGTGCTCCAGAAAACACAAAATGAAGGCAGCCAATGCTTATTAAAGTGGCTGTCTCAGCCTTATAACATGCAGTTTGTGAACAAAGTTTTGTGTTTCCCTCCACTGAACTCAGAGCAGGACATGGTGAAGCTGGAAGCATCACCATGAGGCCTGCAGAATGCTTAATTTTTATGGACTTCTATAAACATAAAATAACCAATTATTTCATTATTTACCCCGAAATGTCTACAATCCTGTGAGGGTGCACGCTACTGTAGCACCTCTTCAGGAGCAACAGCACATGTCATAGGTGTCTCTATACACAGGAGCTTTCTCCAGGAAGCAAAACTGAAAAAAAGAGAATACTAAAGTCAGTTACTTGTCAAATTAGCCTTAGAAAATTTTTGGGTTGCATGAATATGAAATAAGAATAAAGAGAATTTCCAAATGACTTGACAGGGGAAGAGCACAAGATCAGTAATCCAACAGGTCTGGTTCAACCCAGACTTAAGTGATCCATTTTTCTGTGTTTATCCCAAATGTTTCAGAACACATACACACATGTGAAAGAATCCTCTAATAAGAAGGGTGTTATAAAAAATATTCAGATCTTAATGAAGGTTTATATCTTAGTCCACTTAACCATTTAGATTTCCCCATCTTATTTTGTCCTTAAGTTTGGGGTTTTTTTATGCCAGAGAGTATACAAGTGAAAGGTCTATGATTTTCCCATTGACATTAAAGTCATTATGATCTCCATAGAAATGTCTGTTACTACTATTTTTCTACAAATCACAACATGATAAACTGTAATGATGCCTTTTAAGATGTCACGGTATGAGATGTTAACAAGTATCCTGGGAAATTTAAATGGCAATGTCATTGACAACATACTCCAGAACAGCAACTTTATACTGTCAGAGGATCACATCTTTATGTCCTTCCTTACTTACTTCCATGTCTTATCTATAAGAAATAGCTCTGAACTGTAAAGACTGTATATACGACAGTATATATATTCTACAGCTGCTGAGAAAAGATCTGACATCAGTCCGAGATCAAATTAGAGATAACATCAAATCTGTATTAGGAAATAAAAAAAATACAAATCCTTGAAGGGCAGGTGTAAATTGGGTAAGCCCAAATCCTGTAAGACTAAGAAAATGCAAGAGGTATTCAAAAGCAAGAGCCAAAATTTAGGGTTTGGTATACCAGAAAAGTATTCTATAATATATCATAACCACACATGAGACAACATTAGACAGAAAAGTTTGACCTCAGTGTGTAGAAAATACTTGATATTTTTTTTAAAAGAAAAGCAAGAAGAAATTCAAGCATAACACTAAATCAAACTTACAATAATAGGAATATAGAAATTATAGGTAGGGCAAGGTACTACTGTAAATCTTGTCTGCGAAAATGAAACTAGGAAATCCATCTGTTGTGGACAAATCAAAGCCAATGTTTGACATCACATGTAGCTGTAAATTTTAGTCATATGTATCTACTACAGAGTTGCTTGTGTATTTTGAAGCAGCAAATTCATCTGTAAGTTGGAACAGTAAACTAGAGAAGCCAGTGAAATAGAGGCCTGAAAGTCAGAAAAAGAATAAATCAGTTTTGTTAGCCTCTAACAGACTGAAATCCTGGCAGGGTAGAAGAAATGCAAGGGCCCTGCTGTGAGGCTGAGACAGCCTCCATAGATATCTTATGAAGGTAAATGCTAGTATACTAATGAACCATTTGTGCCTGAAGGACTGATGCTGGAAAAGTTAAAGTTGTTTATTATGTTTAGCAGAACTCTACAAAGCCTGTAAGGATTCTGCTGGCACAAGAAGAGCTTTGCTTCATTCATGTATTCATAAATCTGTGATTGAAACTAAAACAAATTGCATACCTGAAAAATACTTCATAAACCTATTTTGCCACTGGGTGGGAGAATCAGTGGTACCTGCCTGTTGTTTTGGGCAGATATTAGTCTAATCTGTTACTGAGAATTTACAGTTCTAACAACTCCAACACCTCAATTTTATAGGCTAGTCTATTTTGGATTCTAAACAGATCATCAGCATGCTGCAAGTCCTTCCCCACTGAGTACCACATAAATATAATAATAATTTTACTAGTCGTCTAATCACTAGTAATAGAATTATTGACTGGTTGTGGATTGAGGACTAACTCTTGTGGAAGTGTAACACAAATACAGCAATAAGCTATTGAGATTTCCTTGAAAACATCCATCTTGTCTACATTCTGTGAATACCTTTGTCACTGGCAATAAGTAGAAGAGCCACTTAAGAAAGCTGAGAAATTGTTCAGTCTTCTCGGCATCTCCCGCAAGTAGCTTTTATATTATGCTCAATGTGAGACTAGTTTTTTTTTTCCTTGTTTGCCTTTGAATACTCAGGTCCTTAAACAATTCTACACAAGTCCCTTATTAAGTGCATTTCAGTTTGTTTCCATGCTTTTTTCATTTTTACTGCAAAACTTGTGCTGCACTTTTATGCTTATGCTTACTTTCTAACTAAACTATCCTTCTGTAGATTAGGTTTGAAATCTCATGTTCAAATTTGTATTTCAATCAAGTAGTCTTGCTATCTTTTCTCTATGCTTATGCTGTAACAGTATGTCTGAAGCATCTGCTGGTTCTCCTTGAGCATCATTCCCTGAGACCAGCATCACTGGACACATCACAGTATCTTTTTTGAAATCTATTCATTTTATTTCTGCTATCCCACCCCAAGCATTTTAAACTCTACCATTCCACATTAATGCTTCTTTCTTAATTCTCTACTGGTTAGAAGCATTTTCAGAAAGCTCATCCTTCCCATTATTTTCCTTTTCTTCCACGTAAAAAATTGTCTCACCAATGCATTCATGGACTTGCTGGACAGCTTGTGTTCTGGCATACTACTTTTGCAATAGATACTTAGGTAGTTAAATCACTTATCACTTGTATGTTATGGTATAGTAAAACAGAACTCTCTGTCTATGGGTCTATGAGAAGCAGCAATCACTGTGCCTTGCTAGTATGTTGTTGTGGGTTGACCTTGGCTGGACACCAGGTGCCCACTAAGCTACTCTATGACTCCCCTCATCAGCAGGACAGTGGGGAGAGACAATAAGATGGAAAAAACCATTGAGTGTCAAGATAAAGGCAGTTTAACAAAGCAAAAGTAAAGACTGTGCGTGAAAGCAAAGGGAAACAAAAGATTTTTTCTCTACTTCCTATCAGCAGGTGACGTTCAGCCACTTCCCAGGAAGCAGGGCTTCAGTACACGGAGTGGTTGCTCCAGAAGACTAAATTGGAGAGACACCAATTTGACGGAT
>NW_009933484.1:0-14924 GCF_000696875.1 Nestor notabilis
ACAAGGCAGCAGCGACAGGCGTATCCAGGCGAGGCTCTACGGAACAGCACCGCACCTGCCCGTGCCGGCCGGGCTCCGCCGCGGGGAGAGCAGCAGCCGCCCCGCTGGATCCCGCGTGTGGCGGTGAGGGGAAACGAGGCGAGTTTTTTCTGAGACCTGTTGAAAATTTGATATAAACCACGCATGGTATTTTCTCTAGTTGTTTTATTTCTCTTCCTGAAGTTGCAGGATTTAAATATGGAGGAAATACCGGCCCTTAGGCACCATTAAGCTGCATATAGACAAGATTTTTACCATTAATGAAAAATACACCACTTTGAAGGTGATGACTTTCAACACATTCACATTCATCACGGAATAAGGCCAAATCTGAATTATAGTAATCTCATCGATGTTAGCAATTACTCAAGATTCATACGTATGCAGATTTATAGTCTGGAAGAATTCTCCTGCAGATGTTAAGAGGTTTTGGTTGGTCTTTACCTGGAAAACCATGTAATGCATGGTATTACTTTAAATTAATTAGCTTTCACTTAATGTCTGCAACCTCCTGAGAGCTATAGATATTTTTTTAAGACATTTGTTATATTCCAACACTTTATCATAAAATATTTTTAGCAAATAGTATATCCCCAAATACTGTTTACTTGAAACAAACGTACAAGATGCTCACAGGGAAGTGATTTGCTACTGTGAAGGAGCAAAGGTAATTTGGGTTTGGGTTGTTGGGGTGGGGTTTTTTTTGTTGCTGTCATAAAATGGCATTGTAATTTGCTTCTGACTTCTGAAGTTAAACACTCATTTACCTAGATTAACACCCATACTGTACTTTGCACCGTGGAAGCCCAGATTTGCAATTCTCAAGACAAATACTGATTTGCTTCAAAGTTGTGAGAGCCTGTTGTGACTCTGTAGATAAACCTGTTTTGTCAAGGTTTCTTTCAAAGTTCCTTTCCCAGGAGAAGCTCAGAAGTAAGATTCCCATCATCTTCATTAGCCTGTATCTGCAACGGACTCCTTGAAGTCTGCTCTCTTCGCTAGCACGACTGCCATCTTCTAATTCTCCAGGCTCTTGGACTTGACCATTAGCATACTGAATCAAAGCCTCCCTCTCTTTGTAATTGTGTAGATAAATATATATTTGTCTCATGACTCACTGCTTTATTTCTACTACAGCCATTAATCTTGATCCAAATTAAAACCTTTTTTTATCATCCACAGGCAGCTAACGGAAAAGATGGTTTTATCTTTCTCCGGAATCCGCTGGCACCCATCTCTCTCTCTTCAATAACCATCTGCCTGCGAGGCATACCACTTGGTTGATGTTTCAGTCATGTATCTCTCTGGATTCTCTCTTCCACATAGCTAGATGCCTTGCAGACTTTTTCTTGTACAACAGCATCAAAGCAAAGGTTTTCCTGTCTGTCCACACAGCTAAACATTTTTTAACTTGTAACATTCTGTTTGCTGGCAGCAACTGACACCATTTTGATCTGTTTGGACTCCTGCAGAATGCTTTTGCAGAAGTCATTTGTCTAGCCTATTATCACTTCGATCCTCTCATCTAGCTCCTCCTGTTTATCTAACAACTCTACCCTTCTTTAGGGCCCAACATAAAATGCCCTTCCTCATTTTGGGGATGATTATCTCCCACACTCACTGCTAAAGGTCCAGCTTCCACATCAAATCAGCAGTGCTAGACTCTGTCTATTATTTGTAAAATTTTCATGCAAGAAGTTTGTATTGAAGGCTTTTTCCTCAAGCTGACCTTCTTGGAGCAAAGATTCACTTAGAAGTGCACCAAGTTGTCTCATTATTATTCTTGTCCTAGATTAGGGAATAAAATTGGTATCAAGTAGATGGTTGATGACCTAAACCCCCTACCAATGGTGCTGACTGCTACATTGTCTCATTGTTTTCTTGTCTGTTCTGCCTGTCTGCATCCATGTATTCTTTCTTAACTATTCTTTGATTGTAAGTGGGACTCGACAGGGTCCTTCTTTTTCCCATGATCCCATACAATAATTTAGGTTGGAAGGATCTTTTATACATCATCTGGTCTGCCTCGCTACTCAAACCAGGACTAATAGTAGTTGGGTCAGGTTGCTCAGGGTCACTTTTGCTTTGTGACACAGCATATGACCTCTTGGCAGACTCGGGCACACAGCTGCAGAGGCACCCTGCAATCAACTGAGAAGCATGATTCTCAGATGAAGGACTGAAAGTCGGACCAAAACCAGGGTGTGAGGGTTAGACAGTGCTCAGTGTGACACACTGACATGTCCTGCTCCAAACAAGACAAGTGTTTTTCATTTTATCCACTGAGGATGGTGAAAAACCCAGTTTATTCCTGACTTGAATTAGCATTAATGGCTGCTTTTCAACAAGTCTGGCCACTTGAGGGAAAGCCAGTTCAGGATACTGCCATTCAAATCAACTTATTTACCTAAGTTAGAGTCCAAGCTAAAGAATCTAGCATATCAGGATTTTGTTCCCTTATGAGATTTTTAAGGTATTATGGTAATAATACCTCTACTGAAAGTTTCTTCTGTCAGTGTTTCTATCACTAAAAACATGCTAATTAAGTTAATAGTGTCTCTGTAGGTTCGCTGAAGGCTAACCTGTGCTCATCGATGCTTTTTCCCTTAAGCTTCCAGCTTTCCTATATTCATTTGTACAGTCAGTCTAGGAGAATTGAAACAGAGTGGGAATTGGAGAAGATGGAAGCTCCACATAAGATGGGTGCATCAAGGAACAGCTACTGTACACCCATTGTGAGGGGACAAGGGGTTAACACGGTGGGTTTACGTATCAATGCACAAAATCAGAGCTGCTTTGCCAAACATGGAACTATGACTCAAAATAACAGCAAAAGTACTCTTCAGAAGAGGGATGGGAGAAAAGGATCACTTAGCAGGGAACAAGTTAACACAGAGGAACTCAGAATAAATTTTTTGAAAGAGGGAGCTGTGAAAATATCCAGGAAATGGTGAATGATTTCTAGACTGATTTTCTTAAACATTTTGATCTAGATTATTTGTTAGGACTGGTTATTGTTACCAGACCTGTGCTAAGGTAATCAGTGTTTGTACTAGAGAGTTGCAGCTCAAAACCTGACCAGAGACAAAACTATCTTCCATTATTGCCTAAGAAAAGCAGCAGTTGGGGGTTTGGAGACTAAACTTGGAGAAAACAAGAAGCATAAGAAAGGTACAATTAAATAAATAGATACATCTTAAAAAAAGAAAGAAAATCATTGACCAGCAAATACTGGAACATTCCTGAAGCTCAGTGGAGTCTGAATACTTGTAGAAGCATCATGGAGTTCTGGATAAGCCTTGGGCAAAAATCATGGCCTTGAGCAAAAAATGACCTGACTAAACCTCTATGTTTAAAACCAATCTTTCATCTTAGAGCTGTGCCTAGCACTACTCAACACACAGTTCAGAAAGAAGAGATTAGAATAAGGAAGAAAAGTTCCTTCAGTCTTCAAACATAGACTTTCAAATGTACATGCCAACAGGCCCATCATTTTGTAAATAAAGATTTTTCTTATGCTTAAGTGGAATTTCTTGTATTTCAGTCTGTGTCCATTTAGTCATGTCCTTTCACTGGACACTACTGAAGAGACCAGCTCCCTCTCATAGTGTATTTTTAAATGTTGACAAGATCCTCTGGGCCTTCTCAAGACCGAACAGTCCCAGCTCTGTCAGCCTCTCTTTGTATGACAGATGGTCCTAATCCTTTTTGATGGCCCTTCACAGGCCTCACTCCAGGAAGCCAGTGGCTCTGTTGTACTGGGGAGCCCAGCACTACACTCCAGAAGTCTCTCACTAGGACTGAGGGGAAGGATCACCTCCCTCATCCTGCTGGCAATGCTCTTCCTGATGCAGCCCAGGATACCACTGGCAGTCTTTGCTGGCTCACCACCACCTTTTTGTGCACCATGACACTGAGATCCTTCTATGCAAAGCTGTTTTCCAGCCAGTCCATCCCCAGTCTGTAGTGGTGCATTACAGCATTTCAGTTTATAGACCTGAATTGTTCACGACACCAAGTTCCATAGGCTGAACGTTGTGCTAGCAGGTTCCTCTGCCTTCTCCATAAGCCTGCTAAGAAAACAATGGGGCAGGCTGTAGCTCTTATGGTTAAGCCCAGCCCTTCACACACTACACAGATGGGAGTCTAAGAAGGAGGGTATCTTCAGCTTGATGGCTCACTCTTGATTGGATTTTAAGTAGCCAACTGCTCTAATAAGGAATCTTCTGCCACATAAAAGTAGTCACAGCACCCCAGCCAGCACCAAGTGCTAAGCCAGACAGTGTTCCAGGCTTTCCTGTCACTTCTGTTGCTGTCACAGCTGCAAATGTAGCTATTACTGCTACGCCATGCCAAGAGCTGCAGCTGCTGCTATTGTTGTTCACACAGCTATTTCAGCAAAGTTTCAAGATCCATTCCTGTATTCAGTGTCAGCTGCCCACATATCTAACCACATGAAAAGCTGGCCTGCACAAGACAAGTGCAGATTCTGTCAAGTCCTTCCATCACAGGCTTAATTTGTACAAACATAACCTGCACAGCAGAGTAACAAAGATAAACAGTGCCAAAAATAGCCTTCCTTTTGACCTTTTTTCCTGCACAAAGGAAATGGTTATATTCCAAGCCTTGCTTTGACAGATGCAACCTACAATTTTTCCAGGCTACGCCAGTTTGTCACAGATAACAAGCAGCCAGTAAATGGGGTGCTGTCCTGGACTCTGGGTGCAGCAAGACAACCAGGAGGAAGCTGCAGACCAGGCTTCTCGAGTTCCTCATATCTGAGGAGATACCAGTCCTCAGCATGAATTATATTACAGACAATAAAGTCGATATCCAAGAGTTTAGATGTCACACTTTTTCTCCACATGCAAGAGGAAAAGATAAAGTTGAGTCCTACTCCACAGTTAGGGGAGCAGGAGAGAGATTGAGCTCTGGCTACATTCACTCAAGCCAACCAAGTAAGCCTGGGATGCTGACCGACAGCCAGCCTTGCTGTTTAGTCATAAGCATGCTCTTGTGTATAATTATACCACTTAAGGTTCCTCAGACTGATGTCTCAAAACAGCATGGGGAACAGCACAGCCAATCCAAGCAGGCAGCATGTAAATATGATTTAAAACATAGTAGAGGACTTAGCCACCTGGAAGAAAGCTGTACTGTGCTGTTTGCTCTCAAGGCCAGAACTCCTTATGCACCCTGGCCAAATTTATTTGCCAGTAATAACACAGCCTGTGTGGCCAGTTAGTATCTTGTCTACTCAGTAATTGTCTCTACCACAATGAAGAAACCAAGAAATGAAGATATGATAGCCTTAACACGTTCCTCTAAGAAAACATAAAAAAACCTAACCTACACAAGTGGAGCATGCAGGTATAATGATTTTCTATGCTTGGCTGCCTTCTATCACACAGTTAGACAAGGATAGGGACAAAGAAATTAAGTATGCACAGACTGATGTTAAAAGGAAGGAAATCCCATTCCCCAGCAGCATTTATTTGTATTTAGAGTGTGAAGGCATGGAGATGCAACAAGACATGTAGGCAGTACAGTGGATGATGACCTTTCTTCAAGTATTTGTACCATGTCACATTTTGTGTATCCATAACCACAGTTGTGAGTTCGTGTTTGTGAACCTGGTATCTTTTTAATCTATGCATATCAAGTATTAAATAGAATTCCAGAATATGAAACAACCCAAAACATACAATATTTGTCATAACATTATGGTTAGTACAACTGATCACAAGTTTACAATAACTTTGTTCTCCAAGTGGAACAAGAAACTTTTTAAATATAAAAGCAGCAGAGCACATACCAACATAAAATGCTCTGCATTTGTCAATGCAAGGAGAAATTCCTGGCCACACCAGCCTCCACAGAGGCTAATTGGAAGCTGTCCAAGAGTGATGACTAAACAGAAACTGATCCATTGTTTGCCAATTGGCACATACTAGTATTGCCAGAGCTAGGAACACAGAGACAAATAGTAATAACCCCACCACTTCTACATAGGTATTACAACACCACCAACAGGCAACATTTCCTGGAAAGAACAGGAAACTAACAGAACAATTGTTTTAGATGAGGGTAGTCAATGCTGTATTTCATCCTAGCTGTCCAAAAAGCCATGCTAAGGATGGGTCTGTGTTACTAATACAATATTTCCTTCTCTTCACTTGCCACCATAATCCACTTCAGAGATGGCTCCATTTCCCATACAAGCTGAAATCTCTAAGTCCCTGAAAAAGAATCGGTGTCTCGTGGTGCCAAGCACTGCATTATTCACATACTGAAAGGATGGTCAAGATTCCTTGAAGGCCCAACTCAAAGTGTAATTTAGTGTTATTTTAAGCCTCAAGCCAGCTTTTCTAACCAGTATGGGCACATCTTATGGTGGAGGATTGTTTTGTAATTACTCTATGTCAAAAAACAATGGTTACTCTATTGCTTCTTGCTATTTGAAACATTCACTATAGGATTCTGATTGCAGGGTGTAACTTCAGGCAGCACACTTTTCACTATTTAACATAGCCCCTTTAATGAGATACTGGACAGCCTTTGGAAAGACTGAACCTGTAAAGGAAATACATTTACCCTAAAAAGCTCTTTAGGGTTTCAGTTTCTTGTTAAAAAAAAAAAAAAAAAAAAAAAAAAAAATCAACAAACAGAAAATACATTGGCACAAAACTAGTAGGATATAGATACTGACTTTTTAAAAGGGCAAGTGAAAGGGCTAATAACAGCCAAATCAGGAATTATGCACACTCCTCTTATCTTGCCCTGCTTTTCTTGTTGCTTCCTGTTTTCACCTGCAATGTCCGTCCAATTCAAATCCAGAGCATCAGCTGAACAGCAATTTTCACCAGCAAAGTGTGCTCAGGCACTTTGTGTAAGTGGGACATCAGTACGACACAAACGTAACGGGTGGAAAATTCCCAGTCTTGAGCCTTGCTTCCATGTTTGACTTGATATTGCTGCTCCCTTAGCATACACACAGTGTGTCCGGGGCTACCACTGAACTGGCAAATGTAGTTCAACAGTAACCATTCCTTTCCCCCGTTCTGGGCTGTATAAAATCAGTTCTGCAAATCAAAACTACATTTTGATGGGTCCCTGCTCACACTACAGCCTCTGGGATATGCACTAGCATAACAGAGCAACTCTGCTGAGCATGGTTTGGCATTTTAAAGCCATCTTTCATCACATCATACTCAGATGGGTGCAGAAATTTGTTACTGTATTTGTAACAAAAAACCTGTGGTCTCAGTTGTTACCACATCTTTGTAAGCCAAGCCACTGCCAACAATCACCAGTAACTTTCAGGGACATTTTATTACATAAGCTTCATAAGCTTCCAAATTGTGTGACTTCCCAAACTAAAAGAGACAATTTTCAGGTATGTTAGTAACAAGATTTGCCAGCTCTGTTTTCTTGTATTGATTTTCTGTACACATTTTGCCCCCTTTCTATAGATCCATTTCACTTACATGCAGTTTTCACTTTTAATATTAGGCATTGATAGAATAGCAGTCATGCTAAAGAAGTTCATTTCCCCAGCTGAATGATCATTTGGAATTAACTCATCACAGAATTATCTTCATGTAAATGTACTGGTGCATAAAATCTCTTAAGATTTATTTAAGAACTCCAGAACTGTAAGAACTGTAGCGATGCACTGGAAAAGTTAAGGTTTGTTAAGCCTCTGCTAGATACTTTTATTCCTCCAAGGTTTTTTATCCACAAATGCCAAATAGAATATTCCTACAACATTTAACAACATCAAGGTACCTGATGTTAAAAATGCCATGTCCTTTTCAGTATTGGCTTTTGCCCTGCTAACATTTTCTCTAAGTTCAAAGAAAGGATTCTATTTGATTGAGCCTGGTAAGCTCAATGAGCTTATCAGATGAAAAAATCCAGGAAGACAATCATTATAATGCCTGTATGATCAAATAGCACTGACAGCACTTAAATCTTTAGGTATCAAGTGCTTTCCTCTTTTCTTTCCACTAAGGAAAGCCTGATTAGGCAGTTCAAGTTTCCTGTTCAGGAAAAGAGAAACTATTTGTTCTCTTATACCAAGTCCCAGATTTGTTTGCCTTTCAGAATGGAGCGATGGTTAATTTAAAGGGTCTGCAATTTAACAGTCTCAACAGCTCAAAAGAGATCCGTTACATGAATTTGCATCTCTCACAGGGTATCAAGTACTTGGCAACAGCCAAGAGAGTAGTTCCAATCCTCTTGACTTCAATTTCTTCTAAGTCACTTGCAATATCCATTCTGTTCAATACAGTGGGCAAGGACAGCTCCAAAAAAGGCAAGCAGGAAGAGTATACACTGTCATTATTTGACAGAAAAAGCCCAAATTCAGTAGACTGCTGCATCACTGAGATGCACAGGTTTGTCCTAAACAGAAAGAAAGTCCTAGTGTTGAGCAGAATCCTCCAAAGAGTAGTAGCATGAACAACAGTGCCTAGCACAGCTAAAAGCAAACTAGTTTTGAGGCTGTCTTTGTTGAGCTCGTGCAGCAACTAAGGCCAAGGATCTTGGTCTTCATCTGCAACTCCTTGACACAACTGTAGTAAGAGTCATGCTCACTTTAAGATACATTTCCTGACATGTCAAGGAAAAAAAGAAAAGTGAACTTTGATGCAAACTAAGATTGTCGGTTAACTGCAAATAGCTCATAAATTTGCATATTCTAATCAAGTTTTAAGTAGGTTAGTATTGTGTCTGAAAACCTGTTCAGTTAGTTGTATCTTGTTAGCAAAGCAACACCTTCAGTTTTTCCTATTCTTTTTCTTTCCAAGTTCTCTTTTTCCTTCCACAAAGAAAAAAAAAAAAAAAAAGTAGAGAAATAACAGAGATTGCTGGCTCCACCTCTTACTCCCATACACTATCATTCAGATCACTTACTGCTTTCAGCCTGTGGGGATTCCTAACTTCCATTTGTCCTCAAGCAGGACTCCCATTCCTCTTACCTTCTTTAAACTGTTGGTTGTTTTTTTTTCCCTGACAGCATCCAACATTTTCAGAGAACTCCATGTGAGCTCCAGGCACCTTCCATGACCTCATACCTTTTTCCAAAGCGTTTTTCATCTGGCTTGGAATTGAAATTACTACATTCTTCAAGAACTGTAGCAGGTCTGGCTGGTTTTATCTATCCCACAATAGAGGTACTTTCTAAAGACAGATGCAGTTATTCTCTTGCACTCTTCTCAGAAGAAAACTAGCTTACTTGTTTCTAGCAACAGAAGTTACCACCAAGAAAATAAGTTTTCCTTAAGACATACAAGCCATACTATCTAGACAGACATAAAATCTAGACAGTTCACAGCAACGCAAGATAATTGAAACCCAAGCCACACAGCAGTAATACCAGGTTACTTGAGTAAGAACCTCCTCAAATACAGCAAGCCAAGCTATTTGTGCTTTCCTATACATTTAATGCAAAGAACACTCTAGATAAGTGTTCTTATTCAGTAAATTCAGTAAAGACACTTTTTCCTGTAACTGTCTTATTTTGTCTAACAATGACTAGCTGAAGTCTTGTGTTAATCAGTCTAACCAATCCATGGTTTTGAGTCTTGGAAACCATATTCCCTGTCTTCATGAAGTTGTATTTCTTCTGTAAGCTAATATAATGATACGCTGCTAAGCACAGGTTTTAAGTTCCATAAATAAAGTTTCTAGGGAGTATTTTTCATGCTGAAACTTATGAGAATTTATTTAAAAAATATTTTGCTAATACAAATGAAATCATACAAGATTGTAAGCTTTCTTATCCCCATTTATCTATTCAGCAGTAATAGTTTTAGTTTTGCAAGAGACTTAAGAGTTAGTATCAACATGGCTTTGTTAGTTTTGTAGTTGACAAAGTCACAAAGAATGCCCCTACCACAGAAAAGAAAGAAGAACTCTAGCTGCAGGACAAAACATATTCTACACACTGCTTCTACTCCAAAGCAGTCAAACATAACATTCTCTAGGGTGAACACCTAGTATTGCTTTCCAGACCAGAACTGCATCTGTCCACTTCAATTAAGTGAGAAAAGCTCTGCTCTGGAGAGAGCACATATGCTCTGGTGTATATAAGCTCTCATGACTCATCTGCTTATCAAGCCTAGTTGAGGTTGGTTGGTTGGTTTGGGGTTTTTTTGGTTTTGTTTTTTACTTCCATCACCGGGGAAAAAGAAATTTGAATAAAAAAATCTGGAACTCCTATTATGAGGAGATACCAGTTGTGACCATCAAGTCTTGCCAATTTCACTCCTCCTATCAGTGTCTGTAATGATTTGAAGGTATTGGTTTTAGATCAAAATGACCTGGCTTTCAATTTTGGCAAGGCTCACTGGTAAGTTAGATATAAGAATGTTAACAGTGTTGCTACATATGCACACATGAATTTTAAATTCACACCAAACCTCTGTGCAGTCAAGAAACTATGTTCACTAGTGTGAACATACCACCTTTGTCCATCATGCACACAATCATGCCAGAAAAGCACAGCAATGGTGGCTTAATAGAAAGTATCTACATCACAGTTTAGGCAGAAAGTGAAAAAATGCACCAGGACGAGTGTGTATCAAAGCCATCTATTATTTCAGAGAAAATAAAAAAAAAAAAAAATCAGCCTGAAGACAGCACGTTTCTCTTACACAAACTGATTAGTTACTACTACCCCTTTTGTGCATCAGAACATACCCACAACATTCAATGCATTCATATGCAATACTAATTCTACCCTTCAGAGAAAGGAAGGCCAAGGAATATTCTATTTTGTCACAGACATCACCTTTACTGTTTTTCCAAGCATGACAACTTAAGTAAAAAGTCAGAGCACAAAACATTTTGAAGTTTCAGCTACCACTATCTGTGTCCTTTGTGATAGTACTTTATACACCTTTTCTGAAAACCCTCCTCCTAAAACTTAAGTGGGCTTCAAAACACTTTACAAGAGAAACAGCAAGTCAGGAGTAAGTTCAGTTCCGTCTAGTATGCCCAAAGTTACATCTTGCAAGTTTCATATCTTCTATTTAATCACTCCAAATCAGAAGCAGTCGTAGTTACTGCCAATTCTTTAGTTCACTCAAGCCCTGCAATACCGGGGGTGGTGGTGGTGGGTGAAATACGCTTATTAATAATTTATAATGCTGTGTTGGGGACATAAATGCATTAGTGAAGCTTAAGAGTTTCCCATGCATCTGGTTTACTGGCTACCAGATGATGAGGGCTAAAGTTGCTTTGACTTTGGGTGATATTTTGAGAGGCCAAAGTAACTGCAGAGGCAAGATACATGCATGCACCAAGTGTTTTAGCTGGGCATCAAACACTCAATGATAAACAGCAGTCTAAGGAAGCAGTCTCTTCCCACTAAGGTGATGCTCTAAATACTGCTGCTTGCCAGAAAAGGCTTTAAAAAAACAAACAAACAAACAAACAAACCAAACCAAAACTGTAGCTATGAATGTACCAAGAAAAAAAAAAGCTGTTTTCAGGTAGGGGAATAGAATGAACAGTTCAACAATACACATGAAAAGCTTGCATCTTTCACTGACTTATTCACTTCACAACCACTGACAAGACTGATGTACATATTTCTGCACCTGCAATTGTAAAAGCAGATAAAGTATTTAATATGTAATTTACAATGTATTCTACCAGCTTGGCATACAGGATGAACAGAATATATCAAAGTAGTTGACAATTATAGGCTTGTGGAGGCCCTGCAAAAATATTACTTCAGATATCTGCTAATTTAAAAAAAAAAAAAAAAAAAAAAAATCAATTTGCATTTTAGAAGTGATACAATTCGATCTACCACGAAATACAAAGAGCTGCAAAATGTATACCATTCCAACAACAATGTATATAAGTTATTAAATAATGATCTGATTTAAAAGAATATAAATGAAGCCTTTAAGTAGGTCTTTTCTACATGCATATTATTCCTCATTAAAGAAAAATATGTAAAAAGGCCATTGGTAATTGCTTTGTTAACCACTGTAGAAAATGCCAATTCTCTGGTCACAGATGCCACTAGTTTAGCACTTAAGGTCTCTGCAGTGTTACATGTGATTACTTTTAAATACTGTTAATTCTATTACTCCATTGGTAAAGAACACGTGACTTGGAATATGGCAGTCTTCATATTGAGAGGGCAGTGATGCACAGTTTTATAATTATCCAGAAGAACAGCACCCTCCACTGCTCTGTACTTGTGGCTCATCATCAATGATCTGTACACCTCGCCTTGCTACTCCTGACTGGCTGGAACCATTGCCTCTTGCTCTTTCATCCACTTGAGCAGTTTCTATCATTCCTGTAGAAGAAGAAATGTATTACATGATATCCCACTGCATTTTGACCTAAGACTTTGAGATCTTAATCCATTTGAGTTACATGCACAGAGTTCAGCAAGACCAGTTCTCCTATTTATTATGCAGAAGTAAGTACTTCTTGAAGTGATACTCCAGTATCACATGGCATAGTTACAAGAACATACTTAAATCTTCTTCCTGAAGCACCAAACATCAGCAGCTCCTGTTGACTAGGGAAACCTTAGATGGTCAGATGTTCTAGAGTGAGTGACTTCAAAAGCTAGGTTTACCCACCCATATCAAAAACATCCTGTTAACAAAGAAAAGTAAGAAACCCAACCCACATACCACCCCACCCCAACCCACAAGAACAACCCTCAACCTACTCATCAGACATTTAGGTTAAGTTCTGCTTAAACTCTTTTATCATAAGACAACAATCAATATGACAACTTCCTTGTATTACAACATTTTTATCCTACATTCTGTGATCTTTACCATTTGCTTAGCCTGCTGTGTAAAATTTGGATCACCACAACTTCAAGTTTATGATTTGTAACTGACATCACCTGAGAAAATATTTGAAAGAGGCTGAAGCAAAGGGTTTTAAGCAGGCAATAGTGAGATCCATCACATGAAGTATAATTTGAGGTTAATATTCACACAAGTGAAACAGCAGTTAGTGCTCCAACAAATAAAAAAAAAAAAACAAAACAAAACAACATTTTTGGAGTACAGCATAAATATGCGATATTGTAAGCACCCCATACATCAAGGTCCCAGGGCTGTTACAGTACACAAGTGGCTTAAGTAGACTCAGGTGAAGTAAATTCTTAGGAATAGTTTACATTAAAGCTCTTTTATATGGTTTTAAGCATTCTGAAGCCTTGAGCGTTTTGTGAATGAGCTCTTTACCAATAAAACAGATAATACCTACTTTTACAAAGGTCAAGAAAAAGTTCTTCAATTCCTTTGTTCTGTTTAGCTGAAGTATGATAATGTTTTGCTCCAACAGATTCAGCATACCTGTAGGAAGAGATACAGAACTTCATTGTATTAAAAGGACTAAAACTTTCTAGGCTACTTTACATGAAGCAAGGATATTATCACAAAAGGTTTTATTCCAAGTTCAGAGTTAATCTACATGTGCTGTAAAAAGGGAATTCTGTGGTTAAAACTGCCATGACTGATGAAAAACACTAGATGAAATCAATAAAAATTCATGTCTAGAAATGCATTTAAACTAGAAGCGTTGACTTTAACCATGTACAACTCTCAAATTACACTTTGGTCAGTAAGGACATTCCAGGACTCCAATACTAACAGAACACTTAACACAGCAGCCAGCTAGGCACTGCTGGTTTATGCCTGCCAGTTGTTGATAGCATCACAAGTTTATTACTTCAGCACAATTCTCCAATGACTGTTTCTGTAATTGGTGTGACTTACGTTTCTGCTTCTTGCACTGAAACATGTCTCTCTTTTTCCAAGTCTATTTTGTTACCTGTTGGAAACAAGTTAATCATTCAAGCCTTTGTACTCCAAAATTACCCAAAAGGAAGTAGTCATGTAATCACTGTACCCCATTTTCTTACAAGCTATCCCAGTAAAGACTGACTTTTACACAGGTCTCAATTTGGAACACAATAGTATGATTTAAGAATCCCTTTTCACTAAAGCATTTACAAGCAATAAAGAGGAAGTTCTACTTCTATAGAGAGATCAAGATAGCTAAATGCCTCCATACAAGCCACTGATTCAGCCTTCTGCTTTTCTTTTGTAATTTATTAGCAGCTTATCCACGCTACAGAGGTACCTTTCGTAGGATACCCTTACAGATATCCTCCTCAAAGTATTTTAGTCAGTAGATACGATTTTAAATTTAAATCCAGTATTTCTGTTGCATTCTTTCTGAACTGAAATACCTAAGTTTTAAGACTCACTCCACTACCCAAGCACTTGATTATGAAAGAGGACCAGCATCCAGCCTATGCCACTGAAAACAGTAGAAAACATGACATTTGAGTACCTACAAAAAGGGTCATACACATTTGAGGTTTATGTTTCTCTGCTGAACTACAGTCTGCAGGCATCTGTACCATGCACTTCTGACGTGGCATATCATTAAATGGCTTAGTTTTTTGAAAGTAACTCTTACATTTCTCAATGCGATCTACTGAAACTTCTACCTCCAACTGAATTTTAAATATTAAATTAACCATAAACTCCACCCCTTCACATGTACAAGCTGACAAAGCAGTGTTTGGAAGATGCTATTAACAGAAACATTTCCAATTCAGTCATTAGACTCGTGTTAAAAAAGACTTACCTACTATACATAAACAGATTTCATTTCCCAACATTTTTCTTAATTCCTTAACCCAATTTTTTACCTGCAAAAAGAACAGAATTTTATTCTCACTTGACATACTTACTACTAGCTTAGATATTGTGGAACTGACCCATTTCCTTCATTAGTCATTTACTCTCAACTTGAAACAAATGTTTAGAGCAACAGAGATGGACAAAATATTCTTTGTATAGCTACGCATGGCTGTTCAGCAG
>NW_009933484.1:14955-23160 GCF_000696875.1 Nestor notabilis
AAATTAAGAGCAAATGACTTAGATAAAATGGTTCAATTACTCCAGAAATATAACTCACCACACTTGTGTTAGCCCCACTCCAAAGAACAAGTTCACTGCATTGGCCACTTTAGGTCAGGCATGAGATCTTTTATCAACAGGCACTTACTGACAGATCACAAATGGTACTTTAAAGGTAGAGGTACCTGAACTGAGTAGTTCAGGTTAGATTATAACAGATGTTTGTTTCCTGAGAGAACAGATGGGACAAGAGTGTCAAGTCAGCTGATGGTAAGGTATCTGTTATCAATTCTGTTGTCATGCTTTGAGGTTGTATGATCACTGCATTGACTTAGGGACTGTTATTTTAAGGGAATTTAATCATGACAAGAGACAATCACTTCAAGAACCTAAAAATAGTTAGGATACACGAGAGGTATGCAATAACTTCTGCCAATTAACCCTCCCTCTTTTTTCCCCAAGAATCACAGAATTTTACTAAGTAGGGCTCAGCATGAAAAGGTATATGTTGAAGTAGTACTCGAGTCATTGCAATTCTGTAGATGGGAGACGAGTTTAACTTTTAGCACAAATGCTTTACTTGCCCTGCATCACACTATTTGAATCACTTAAGCTGCTGCAGAACTATACCCTTATACTACTTCTGTCACTGCTAACCCAAGTCTTGCCCATACAACCACAATTTCTTACTCCTCTATACAGAATGCCACAAGTTAATCAGAGACAAAATCACTTAGGTAACAGTGTCACCAGTTTTCAGCTGGAACATCTTACAGAGTGACAGCACAGATTTGACACAAGGTTAGAAAAAACCTTACCTGCTCAAAACGATCAACTAATACTGCTATAATTAGCAATCAAATTTCAGGGTTTCATGAGGATTTGAAGTCCAAATACCTATTATCACTGAAAAAGTAATGTTCCCACAATCGTGTATTACAATTTCAGAGTTCTCAGATCTGAAAAAGGTCATATCACTTAATATCTTTCAGTAATTTGGTTTATACAGTAGAGATCAGTACTGTGTACTACCACAACAGTTCTGGTTTATGTTTATAGCCTGTCACATTAGGTGTGAGGTAACTCGCATCTAATTCTCTGGTGGCCTTTGAATAACCTTGCTAGAACTTTAGTAGACTGAAAAAAAGCATCCAAAGAAGGCTAGTAAGCCATACACTCCTATTAAATTCACAAATATATATTGCTATTGCTGAAAACAGAAGATTCCCATTTACACACCCATATCACTGATGATCTTTCAGTTTACAACTCCCACAGAGTTAGGAACTGTCCAGTACCTTTTGAAAAGAGTCTTCATCTGTTATATCATATACTAGAATGGCGCCATTGGAATCCCTGTAGTAGATTGGCCCCAATGCATGAAATCTTTCTTGACCAGCTGTATCCTGCATTTAATACACACTTGTTAGCAATTTAAGACAAAGCAAACAATACTTCAAGAAACTCCAAATACTTTGAAATTTTACTTTTATTAAGAAGTGCCTAACATTTGAGTTCTAATGAGCCCAAGTAATTTTTCATGAAAACAGAATATTTAGCTAGGGAAGGGAAAATGGGAAAGTAAACATACCCATATTGCAAGGTTTACTCTTTTCCCACCAATATTTAGCTTCTTTGTAAGAAAAGATGCCTGGAAAGCAAAACAGATTAGTTAAATTTTACAAACAAATGCCTCATTTGACTTCAGATTAATTTACTAATAGAAACATCTGAATCAATAAGAGACAGATTTCTAGACCAAAATACTCTTTAAGCCAGAAGGCTGAGTCAATACTAAGCCAGTTAGTTATTTTAGTACAATTTGCCAGAAGTCTATTCTAAATAAATTTGGCTTAAGCCAATCATTTACTACATCTTTTTGCTGTTGTTTTGAACAATTTGGGGAGGATAAGAGTTGTGTGGAAAGACTCTGAATTCACAACACTGATAAGTCCAACCTGACCTCAAAGCATTTCACAAGAGCACACAAAGTTTGGGTAAGAACCAGCCTAACTGGATTTTTGATTTGCAGGAATTAGACAAAGTAGTTCACTATCAGTGAGCTAATAAACAAAAAAAAAAAAAAAAGCAAAACAAAAAACCCAAAAAACCCCAGTTTTTCACTGAAAGCCTCAGAACACTAGCATTCTGCAGATTTCCTTGTCTGTATCTGTTCCTTTTCCTGAAGTTAGCCCACAACTCTCCTCACCTGTTTTAGGGCGCTTTTTTGGGAACAGTGGTGTGGTATGGGTCATGTTTCCACCCCCAACACTGTTCATGAAAGCTCAGTGATATGCTTCTCAGCTAAGACAAAAGGAAAGCAAGTGGCAGGATAAGAAAAGCCTTAGAATAAGCATACAAACTTCTCTAAGAGTTCTACTACATTGCCTTCTGAAAGTGTTTTACAGAATGAGAGCATATCGCAAGGTTTGTTCAATTTCAGTAACCCAAGAGTGTATCTATTCTCCAAGCCTGTGTGATCCACATTTTCAAACACCACCTCTGTTATCAAATGTATAATTCAGTGGCTAAAAAGGGGCATAATTTAATACGAGTTTAATAGGCTCGAACAGGGTCTAAAGGAGTCAATACATTTGGAACCTGCTCTCACTGTCCTGAAAACTAGCAGCGGCAGGTTATCATCAGACAATTCAGTTGCCAAGGGTTTCTGACTTTTGCCTTAAATTATACTCTGTTTTCCTTCCAGCTTCAACTGAACTTGCATTTGGATACAAGGAAGTGCTCAGGGGTATTTTACAATCATTCAATCACAAATTATTTTAGGCTGGACTGTAGCAGCTCAACATGAGCTCTCGGTATCAGTACTGACCAGACACTGAACCAATTCATGTGCATGTAGCAAGTGTCATAGGCTGTACCAGCTGCTTGATCCAGCTTGCTGCTTAACTACACAAGCAAGCAGTACACACATAGACAACCACAGTAGTTCAATTTACACAAGCATGAACTACTGTGAAAGCGCATCTCTGGAGCGCAGCCTGTATTACAGTTAAAGTCATACAACACTTGGCTGCAGGAGTAAGTCCTGGTCTTCAGCTACTTCCCTAACATCAAGTCTGGCATCTGTATGACCTAAGGCGAGATGATCCAAGAAACTTCTCTTTTTGAAGTAAATTGTATGTTCTTCTAAAGCTTTCCATGAAGTCTGATAAATAGAACAGATAAAGAGAAGGCAGACCAGAGGAATTAAAAAACACTTAGAAGCTTTCTAAAAGCAGATAGCAAAGAACTAACCATTATAGCCACTGCATTAGACATAACTAAAGCATTAATGCTACCCATCCAGTGTGCAGTGAGAAGGCATAAGTGAGCTTCAGAAAAAGCTCTAGATGGCATGTTAAAAGTATTTAACACTCCAGCCAACTCGTAACAAACAGCTTAACAGCAGAGTAGCAAATCTTAAACATCAGGAAAACTTTAATTCTTCAATCAGTAACTCTCCACAGAAGTTTATGGCTTTCAGCTAGCTGTCCCTTCCTTTTGATAGCAGTACAGTCTTTTAGCACTGAGTATTTCTTTTCCTATATACCCAAGTGTTAGAAGACCCATACATTCAAGTAAGGCTCTTTAGTATCTCCTGAACAAAACAAAAACCAAACAAAAACAAAAACAGAGTCTAGGGCAAGAGTATTTAGCACTGGGCTGCTGTACTTGCTCTTACTAAAACTTGATGAATTCGTACCAATTAAGTTTTAGTCTACCTAATGTCTTAGGCCCTTAACCAAAAAAGGAGTGACTATCCTGTATCAGATAACCAGATTACAAGCAAGTTCATCTAAAACAATTGCCAGACAACAGGACTGGAACCTGAAGTAGTCATGGTGAGTAATGAACAGAAGGTTTTGTGAACAAGTTGCAAGAAACAGTCAATGATACATTACAGATTAAATGCTTCATTCTTCTTTACTGTGTTCATATACTTGAATACTGTCAGCAGATTCTGTTCTTGAATTAACAGGTATGGGTAAGTTTGTTGTATTTACCATCAGTAAAGGGGATTTCACAGCCACAGTGGCAAACACGCCCAAGTCAAACCACCTAATATTTACCTTTTAACACATCCCCCCCCTTCAACTTCCTTGTCTCATAAAAGAGCAATGTTACTACTACTTCACTTACTATGAGGTTAGAAAGAAAAAATAATCAGGTGAACTGACAGAATAATCAGTTCACCTGACTATTCAGAATAACTGAATCGGGTGAGCTGAGTGAAACCACTCGTGGGGGAACCCAACATGGAAGGAAATGCCTAACTACTGTTCAGAGATAGCTTAGGAACCTAGTTGGGGGGGGGGAATAAAAAAAAAAATTCAGCTGCCAAGAGGGTCAAAGCCTTGGAAATCCAGCCAGTCTAGACAGCATTAGGTAATTACATATAGATAAAGATTCAATATTTTTTCTAATCTCCCAAGAATCTACTAAATTTAGTGCCTACAGATTGAAGTCTGAGTTGTGTCTTGACTTACAATCAGTAAGTCATAAATAAAATTCCATATTACTTTCATTACTATGACTATTCATTTTTGCTAGGACTTTCAAAACCCCACAAATATATGACAACAGTTAATTCAAAGATCAGTAATCTCTAACAGCTCTTTGAAGCAAGGTACTAATTTTGGTATTTTGACTATAGTGTCTTATGACTGGTCTGAAAACTACTTACACACTTAGAAAAAAAGAATAATGCAATTATAAGAGCTAAAATTCCATTTCCTTTCATGTGCCTGTAGAAAAATATTTAAATTTTTTCTTCTAAGAGCTCAGTTTCCTATGTCCATCAGGCCCTGTCAGGAGCTGATAAAGGGGCCTGAGTAGAACATCAGGAAGATCCAGCTGGTAAAGATTCTCTTGAAGTCACTGAATAAACACAGGTATATGTCACCTGCCCCTTAACTGCTTCATCCTCAGCAGAGGAAACCCAGGCACACAAACACTGCCTACAGCACTGAACCTCCTTGCACTGTCATCCCCTTGCTCCCCACCCTAGCTATCTTAGACAGCCAAGACAGCTCTTCCAGCTTATGCAAGCCCATCACAGCAATCAGGATCCATATACCATCAGTGGTTCTCTTGGGCTGGATATTTCACAGCACCCAGAAGTTCTATTTGTCTTGAATAATTAACAAAGTGCCTACCCACATTAAAAAAAAAAAAATTGACAGTAGGTTTAGTGGAGCAATTCCAGCACAGTTCACTTGATACCAATTTATACCTCAGAATTATCTTACCAAGACAAAAGCACTGATCTCGATAATTCAGTCAATGGGAACCAATTTTAACTGTCCCATCAGGTCTGAAAACACATTATGAATTGTATTCATTGCCAGACAAACCCCTACCTTTCCTGCATCACCTTGTTCACATTATTCTAGATATATGTCTGCTTAAGTGAATCTGTAGCTACCTCAATTTTAATTTCAATATGCCAGTCATCAGTATCAAAGCACATGACTTAACACTACCATAACTGCAGCAACACATCCCAACAGCCTCCTAACCTCAAACGAAGTTCCAGTTCACCGTTTCCCTCTAGCCAGCATTTAGGGAAGGGGGACACAGAGAAAAGAGAAACAGCTCCCTTCCACTAAAAGCCATCTGTAACCAGCATTAAAAAAAACTCTCCTCATTGGAGAGTTTCGCAGGTACACAGGTTAGCTTCATAACAGAGTAATACTTAAGTGTTCAAATTCAGATAGGAAAATATAGATATACATTAGAGATTCACACTGACCAATTTAAAGACTTCTTGTGCTCACCCCCATCACTGGGCTCACACTGCAGGAAGCACCAGCCAACATGGCTAAATAAAAGTTTCCAGAAGGCTACACTCTCACCCCCCTTTTTGTTGTGGTCAAATTAGAACTAAGCACTATGCAATAGTTTCTAAGTCAGAGAACACTGTGGATGGAGAGTCTCTTGTCCCAATATCTAGTGATGTTTTCATGAGATTCATCACTGTGGCTCCTTTGCTGAATCAGGAGTTAAGTATTTATCTAATTTTGGCTTTATTGGAACAAAATAATTTGGTGCAAAACTCTGAACTGATGCTGTGAAACAAAGCCACCTTATCAGATTAAGCCTTTACTCCTAAGAACGGATGTTTTGCAAAAATATCACTTCATTACTTAGAAAACACAAGATAAGGAGAAAATAGGATATCTGATTAAGGGCTGTTTTAATTTGCTACTGAAAGAACTCAGTCAAACATTCTTCTAGAACTCTAAGATGTACAAAAACAAGAATAATGAAGATATTTCATAACTCTTATACGCAGTAAGAATCAACAGCAACTGACACTGTATTTTACAATCAGTATATGTGGCTAAGGAGGCCAAGAATAAAAAAGCAAACAAGCTGAGAAACACAGTGCAGACAGTTAAAAGATACAGGTAGCAACAAGAAACCTAATCACAGATGAGAACAAAAATCTCAGTATCAGGTGTGGGTATATGCTTCCACTCCTCCACAAGCACAAGCACACACAGCCCTCTTCAGAGATTCAAAACCGAAAGCTCTACAGCCACAGAATCCTGTCAACACTTTGGAGCCACTTAAAGGTCCGTTTTCTGACATTTGTGACCTGAGTCTGTATTCCAATTTGAGGTTTTCCACTACAGATTTAAAGAACACAGTTAACAAAAAACAAAACCCAACCTACACAAGAAAACAATGACACATGAAAAACCCCTCAAACAAACAAACAAAAAAAAAAGCTCAAAACTAGAGTTGCATTACCATGACAGACTACTCAGCTCTTCTCTTTCTATATGGGATATGAGAATTCAGCTATACCCAATCATTTTTATGTACTTACTGTTTGCTTGATGCTACACTTCAGCCAAAGCTTTAACTCCTACAAGCTACCAGTCATTTCTATAACATAGCAAATATCAGTTACCTCTATAGCAATCAGAGCTACAATCAGTTTACCACAAATGCCACACCATGCCTATATAAACCGATGAGTAGATTCATCCCACAGCAGAGTATGAACAAAGCTTAAAACATGTTATTTTTTAGCTCTTTATAGCAAAGATGGATATGTGTTTATGAAACATTCACTACTGTTTCTAGAGCATCTCTAATGTTCCTTCCCTTTTTAAAGGAAAGTTTCACTATTAAATACCCACGAGTTTACCCCAAGTTTACAGGAATAACACACAACTACCCTAAGGCTCTTTTCTGGCATTACCTACTATTTATTCTCTAATTCGCAGATCCCCAAAAGTGTTGAAAAGCCACTAGTGGCCCACGTGGTGGCAACGTTTGTTTCTTTATTTACAAAACAAAGTATCAAGAACAGTATACATTACAGGGCTAAACCCACACTTTCATATACATACAACTGCCAAGAAAGATGCTGTGCAACTGGTGTAACTACAAACAAAGAAGTTAAGCAAGTGGAGACATCCCGAAATGACTTAAACTTCACATTGTGCGTTGTATGTTAAAACATGTTTCCTGAGACCATGTGCAATGTAAGCATTTTATTTTGTACCATGGCATACTCACACACCATTCAGTACTAGCAGGTAATGAAAATAATTACTTTCAAGCAGACACCGTATTGCATTTTTTAGTTATCTATAAATCAGGAGACTGAGAATCAGGCCGAATTTGTGGAGCTAATGTGAAAAGCAAGCCTTAAGAATCTTTTCTGTTATTAGATCATAAGCCCTAATCTAATAACCCATTTTGTAAAAGCTGTTCTCTTTAAATAGTAGTATTTAGGTAGCTCAAGTATTCAGATCCGAGAACACGAAGAAGACTATAATTAACAGAAATGCAGCACATATGAAACACTTAGTCATCCGTCCTGTACCAATGACTACAATAACATTACTTTCAAATCATACTTCCCAAGATTCAAATGAAGACATTCATATACATAACTGGAAAAAAAACCCCGAGCAGTTAGTAGTCAGAATAGAAACAAGGCCTTTACGCGTAGAAAGCTTAAGTCTGAGGAGTAAAAAGCACCAGGAAATTAGCTTCCAGCAAACTCGGCAGGGGACAGCCACCATTTAAAGCGCGGCAGTGATCATCCCGTCCACCGTTAAGCGGTAAACAAGACGGCAAGCACCCAAACCCTAATGCGGGTTTAGGGAGCAACCCTGCACGGATACTAGGGCGGAAGGGGCAGGCCGGTGAGCGTCAAACACAGCGACGCTCGGGCGGCCGGCA
>NW_009933485.1:0-1357 GCF_000696875.1 Nestor notabilis
ACCATCACATGAGTCATGGGCCAGTGGAGCGTGGAAGCGTGTTGGGGGGTGACACACACGTGTTGGGCACACATGCATGTTGGGAGCACACACACACGCACGCATGTTGGGGACACACACATGTTGGGGACACACACATGTTGGGGACACACACATGTTGGGGACACACGCACACACGTGTGTGGGCTGAGGCCGGGCAGCTCGTGACACTGGTGGGAGTACCGCAGCCTCCTGGAGGAACTGGCCCAGAACATCACGGCCGAGGACCTGGAGCAGCTCAAGTCCGCCTGCAAGGAGGACATCCCGAGCGGGGAGAGCGAGGCCATCGCCACCAGCCACCACTGGTTCAGCTTCCTGGAGAAGCACGGCAAGCTGGGGCCAGGTGGGACCCCCCGAGCCCGTCCTCAGCCTCACCCCCAGCCGCTGTCTGCACCCCGGTCCCCATCCTGGTCACATCTCCCTTTCCCGTCGTGCCTTAATCCCTATCCCGGGTCCCCATCCTCATCCCTGTCCCTGTTCCCTGGGGTCCATGCCCATTGTCCATCCCATCCCCTCCCCTGGTCACTCGCTATTGCCCTCATCCTGCTCTGTCCCCTCTCCCCACTCCCATCCTGGTCCCACCTCCTTTCCCGGTGCCCATCTTGGTCCCCTGATCCCTGTCCTGGTCCCCATCTCTTCATCCCCTTGGCCCTGGCGTCCAGTCCCATCCCGCTCTCGGTCCCCTCGCTCTTCCCTGTCCCAGTCCCTGTCCCCTGCTCCCATCCCGCCCGTGTCAGTGTCCCGGTGTCCCGGTCCCCGCAGACACGCTCTCCTACGTGGAGCACATCTTCGAGATCTCGCGCCGCCCCGACCTCCTCACCACGGTCGTGCGGTACCGGACCCACGTGCTCAAGATCTCGGAGGAGGACGAGGTGGACACGAAGCTCACGCGCATCCCCAGCGCCAAGAAGTACAAGGGTGAGGGGATGGGGACCCCCTTGTGGGGACAGGGACCATCCATGGGGACAGGGACCTCCATGGGGACAGGGACATCCATAGGGGACAGGGACATCCGTGGGGACAGGGACATCCGTGGGGACAGGGACCATCCATGGGGACAGGGACATCCATAGGGGACAGGGACATCCGTGGGGACAGGGACATCCGTGGGGACAGGGACCATCCATGGGACATCCCAGGGGGACAGGGACCATCCATGGGGACAGGAACCTCCATGGGGACAGGGACATCCATAGGGACAGGGACATCCATGGGAACAGGGACCATCCATGGGGACAGGGACATCCCAGGGGGACAGGGACCATCCATGGGGACAGGAACCTCCATGGGGACAGGGACATCCATAGGGACAGGGACC
>NW_009933485.1:1649-1863 GCF_000696875.1 Nestor notabilis
AAGGGGGCGAGGGCCACCCAGGGGGACAGGGACATCCATGGGGACAGGGACCATCCATAGGGGACAGGGACATCTATGGAGACAGGGATAATCCTATGGAGACAGGGACACCTCCATAAGGACAAGGCCCCCCCCATGGTGCCGGGGGAGGGGGGGGGCTCCCCACTGACCCCCGTGTCCCGCAGACATCATCCGGCAGCCGTCGGAGGAGGAG
>NW_009933486.1:0-463 GCF_000696875.1 Nestor notabilis
CTGGAGAAGCTGCCGCCGGGCGTTGTGGTGCCATTGGTGACGGACTGCATCGCGCCAGCGGCCACGGAGGTTTATGGCCTGGCTGAGTCAGGTACAGGGAATCATAGAATCACAGGACATGGGTGGGAAGGGACCCTCAAAGCTCATCCAGTCCAACCCCTGCAATGAGCAGGGACATCTCCAGCGGGAGCAGGTTGCTCAGAACCACATCCAGCCTGGCCTTGGCTGACTCCTGGGATGGAGCATCCGCCATCTCTCTGGGCAGCCTGTGCCAGGGCTTTGCCACCCTCACTGTAAAGCAGTGGCCAGCCTCACAGGACCAGCGCAGGGCAAAGACCAGGCTGGGAGCAGAGTTCCGGGGGGCTTGAGGGATACTGATGCTCTGCTACTGCCACAGACGCCAGTGGGAGCGGGACCCATAACCCCAGTTCGGGCCACCCGCTGCCAGTCCCTGAGAGCACAG
>NW_009933486.1:599-817 GCF_000696875.1 Nestor notabilis
CCGAGGTACCGCAGACCCTTGGGCAGCGTAACCCCGGGCAGGCACCGACCGTCCCGTCCCGGCAGGCTCAGCCCTGGGGCAGAAGGTGGCAGCAGCACTGCGGACCATCGAGGAGGCTTTGGAGCGGTACAGCCTGGCCCAGCTCTGCGTGGGCTTCAACGGGGGCAAGGACTGCACGGCCCTGCTGCACCTCGTCCATGCTGCTGTGGAGAGGTACC
>NW_009933487.1:0-289 GCF_000696875.1 Nestor notabilis
TCCCATATCCCACACCCCACACCCCACATCCGATATGTCCCATATATCCCATATATCCCACATATCCGCCATATCACACCCCCAACATCCCACATATCGCACATATCCCATATATCCCATACATCCCATATATCTCATATATCCCACATATCCCATATTCCATATATCCCATATATCCCACATATCTCATATATTCCATATTCCATATATCCCACGTATCCCGTATATCCCATATATCCCATATCCCACATATCCTATATATCCCGTATATCCCACATATCCCATCTAT
>NW_009933488.1:0-432 GCF_000696875.1 Nestor notabilis
GTATGGACCAATACAGACCAGTATGGCTCACTATGGACCAGTACAGGTCAATACGGATGAATATGGACCAGTATAGGTCCGTATGGAGCAATATGAGTCAGCATGAGACACTATGGACCAGTACGAGTCAGTAGGGACTAGTATGGACCACCATGAGTCAGTATGGCCCAGTATAGACAGTATGGACCTGTACAGGTCAGTATGGACCAATACAGACCAGTATGGGTCAGTATGAACAAGTATGGACTAGTAAAAGTCAGTATGGACCAATACAGACCAGTATAGGTCAGTATGCACAGGTATAGACCAGTAAGGGTCAGTATGGACCAATACAGACCAGTATAGGTCAGTATGCACAGGTACAGACCAGTAAGGGTCAGTATGGACCAATACAGGGTACAGACCAGTAAGGGTCAGTATGGACCAATACAG
>NW_009933489.1:0-27446 GCF_000696875.1 Nestor notabilis
GCGCCCGGCCACAGCGGCCGTGAGGGGAGGTGGTGACGGGGTCTGTCCCAGTGTGGTAACGGTGTGGTGGAGCCGTTCCCGCTGTGAGATAACGCGTGTTCTCATGCTGCCAGCACTGAAAAGTGATGGGATTTGGTGCCAAAGGAGCAATTGTCATGTAGTTCCAGCCCTCTGCAGCCTGAGCCATAGAATGGTTTGGGTTGGAAAGGACCTTAAGATCATCTGGTTCCAACCCCCCTGCCATGAGCAGGGAGTCTTGTCTGTGTTTTGCATGTGGAAGGAGCAGCAGGCCCGAACTATTTGGTATACAGCTTGTAAAAGTCAGCCTTACACTTAATTCTGTAGGGCATAGAGGGCTTGTTATACCCTCATAAATTAAACACGGCAGAAAGGTTGTTCTTATATAGCAGAGCTCTGATGTTGAGCCCTGGAACTGAATCTTAAAGTGATGGGAGCTTTCCACGTCCCCTCCTTCCCAGGTAGGACAGGACTTCATCCTGCTGGAATCTAGCAAATAGCACCCCAAAGTGAGTGGGTGAGCTTCCAAGAACACCGAGCTGTTCAAAATGGGTATAAAACACTTCATGTTGAAAGGGCTTTGGTCAATGGTTTATAAGCAATATCAGTTGTACAATGAAAATCGAGTTGAAAAAAGGAAAGCCACACACTTAGCAATGCATAAACATGGGCTTCTTAAACCAAATGTGTGAAATATCCATTAACAGAGGTTTCCCCATTGTCGGGTAAATTTAGTAGTACTGTTGAACAGAAATAACTGCAGTGGAATTAATCATTCTCTCTAAAACACTGACAGCTATTTTAAACAGCTTTCTGGAGGGGAAAAGCAGCACAAGTATGTGTTCTCTTCAAAAGAATACACTCGAGGCAAGTTAGGAACGCAGTCTTGCTGTCTTTAGGTTTTCAGTTCCATTTTTCACACCTATTTCTTCAGCTGGATGTCATGTTCCTGAGCTCCAAAATGGGCTTTGCTGCTAACGCACCGAAGCCTTTAACTTCAGAAGTATTCTGACCTCTTGGGAATTTCAGGGGAATTTAAGGGTCTGGAGGTTGTGTTTCTTAAATTCTTAGTGTCCAGAGGTAGCTCACACCCTTATTTTTAGCACACAGCTAATGCAGGTTTTGTCATGAACCAGACTCGAAGGACTAGTGGTTACGCTTGTCAGTTCCTACCTGTGCCAAACAGAGCTGTGGAACTCGATATATGGTTTGACAGCCTGTTGGAGAGGGAAGGTATCCTTTTCTTAAAGAAAACTAACAGTAACTTTTGGCTTTGGAAACTTTCTGTGGCAATAGTTCATGCTCATTTCTACACACTCAAGCCCCTTGGGGTTTTTTGTTTGTTTCTTGTAGCCTAAGGAGCTTCTTTTGACTCAGTGGCAACAAGATAAAAGCCCTGGGTACCTGTGAGAGTGTAGTTAATCTGTAGTTACAACCATGCATCCTTCTAGACTCAGTTTATAGTGCTCACGTGCTATACATGACTAATTTTCCCTTTTCCCTCCTTTTTTAGTCTACACATCATCTCTAATGGAGGAGGGAGTGGAATAGTAGGGTATTAGTTCACTGATTTTATGTTTCTCACCCCACATTCCAAAAGCACCTCTTAAACAGCCCTGAGAGTAGGCTGGGAAACAACATTGCACAAACTACTGTGATAACAATTATATGGGAGCATTTATGTGTCAGGAGGAAGCTGGGCAGAAAGGTGAGTAACTTGTCTTAACCTGTCTCAGAGAGTTCACAAAGTGGGCATTGGGAGGTGTATTTCTTGAGACCCAAGGGGGGTTCAACCACAACGGAGTGGCAAGGGAAAAGGGTCTGTTATCCAACAGAAATAGCTTGATGCCTGGCAAGGAAACTAGCAGCTTATCCTGTAGTGTTTAATAAGTCTAATGCATTAGATTCTTCTTCAGAAGGAACCAACCACCTGGCATAGGTTTAATCAGCCTTTCAGTTGCACCCTGTTCACATTCTGAGATGGGTTTCAAGAAGTATGGCTGGATCAAACTATGCTCACAGAAATAAACCAAAACAAAACCCAAAGGCTTGTTTTCTGAAATCCTGAGCAATTTATTGCAGTAAAATGATTTGGCACTTGAAAAAAAGGCAGCTTTTTTGCTGGTAAAAGCAGAACAGCTGATGTCAGCCTGCTTCAACTGTGAGAGGCTGGCCCAGCTCAGGTCGTGTGATGGGATGCAGGGACAGAGAAGCGTGGAAACAAGAGGACTTGGACCAGTAGGGAGAAAAATCAGGAGAATCAAGGACCTGTGGTGCATATTATTGGAGGTTGATTGGATCTTAATGCTTTAAAATACTTTGTGTGTCCTGGCTGAGTTCAGAGCACCAAGAGAACAGGCAAAGTGTCTTGTTGCTTGCTCACCTTGGGCAGAAGGGGGAGCATTGTTTTCACGTCAGTTCTAAGCTGCTGTGTGAGTCAGAGCAGATCACAGATCCATCTATCAAGGCTTTTAGCACTGCTTTGGTTTAGTTTGTACATTTGGGAAGGTTTGGGCAGCGCTGGGTTTAATCCCTGTTTTGGTGGTGTAACTGTATGCTTCAAAGGCCTCCTGCATGTGTGCAGGCTGAGCCACGTGTCCTAGTCAAATCTATGATAACATGCGTTATTCAAAGATGCTTGTAAGTTAACTTGTTACAGTATTCTGTGGGGAAAAATCTTCTCATTTGAGTGATGAAACTAGTTTATGGAAACATGCAGTGCTGGCATTGACAGCGTTTGCTTCCAACCAGGAGAGTCCAGTTTGGCTCTTCATCTTTTTATGATCACCTGAGCTTTGAAAACAAAACAAAGAATCATTCAAAAGGATATTCGGTGCCTAAACTCGCTGAGAAAATGAAAATTTAGTGCTAGTACAGGGTTGTTTCCTTGGAGAAATATCTTTTCACCTAACTGCAGAAATCAAATCTCTCTGGTTCAGCCTCCCTCATACAGGGAATACAGAGCTGTAATACTGCAGCTCAGTGTCTTTGATAAGGGATTTAAAGTTTGTTATCTTTGCCTGCCCTGTCTCTAGGTATCTATGGATACCTGAAGTTATTTCTGAGGCTGCTTTCTGATTCCTGCTCTACAGTGACCATGCTTTCCTGCTCTAGCACAACCAAAAGTGACTGGATTTCAAGAATGCTGTTTGCCCATAGTTTTGGACAGCTGATACTCTATAAGCATTCAAGCTCTTGTTCATCATCCATCTTGTTACGGAGTGGTAATATGATGGATTGCCTGATGACAAGCAGTAGGGTTTGTTCATCTTGTGAAGTTACAGCCAGTCAGCTGAGATAACTGAGTGTGTGCAGGTTCCTGCCTTTATTGCTTGCAGAATAAAGCAGATGAATATAGTCCATGTGATGCATATGAACCTGTTTTACTTTGCAGCTGGGACAGGCTTCAGCATGCACCCTCAATTACTGTGAGGCTGACAGGTAGATGTAGCCTGGTAAGATGCTCTAACCCCACTGCTTGTGCCTTGGAGACAACCACAGGAAAGGGCTTGTAAAGTGAGGAAAATACACGGGTCAATAATTGCTCTTGAGGACCTGCAGTTGTTGAACTTGATTCATGTGAATTCCATCCATTTCTCATTAAAATGCTGGTGCTTTTTGAGGGCAGAATTTAGCTCTGTCATTTTGTGGGTTTAATACCTTGAACTTGAAACTTTATGCCTTTGCCTTAAGGGCTTTGTCTAGCCTAGACTTTTCTTTACTACATTGTTCTGCTTTATGTCTTCTCTACCCTCAAGAATTGGGAAAGAAACATTAATAATAGACTAAAGCTTGGAGCATTTCCTTTTTAATCAAGCAGTAGAAAATCCTGGGCTGAACAGGCTTTTTGAAATTACCTGGTTTCTGACATTTTAATTAATGTTAGTATTTTTCCTACCACATTTATACTGCCCTCAGGAAAGACTTTTTCTTCTAGCATACCGTAAAGATTCCTCTACAATTAACTTAGCAAAAATAAGAAAGCAGATAGCAAAGGTTTAAAGTTGAAAAGACATCCCTGAACTTCTCCCAAGTAGTAAAATATGCAAGTCCAACAATGTTAAAATGTCTCTGAGTCTTCTTACATCAGAGTTTTATTGAATTGCTGTGCCATTGAAGGTTTAACAAAAATAAAATACATGCAAGGTGTGCTTCTAAGATCATAGCAGAGAATTGAGAAACAGCGAGCTAATCATTATAGACTTACAGAATCATGGAATGGCTTGGGTTGGAAAGGACCTTAAGATCATCCAGTTCCAACCCCCTGCCATATAACCAAATGAAGTCGCCTTGTTCCATTTCTCTGTGCAGAAGCATAAGCTATCTTTCCAGCCTTGTCCTGTCTTACTTCGTCCCACCTCTGCCTTCCTTCTCTGATAGGGCTCCATAGCCTCTGCAAGTGTATCTGGGATTTGACTGTGATTGTAAAGCAGCCTGTTATTAAAATGCCCAAGTATCTCAGATGAGTGCCATAAATTGTGTTATAAAACCAAGGAGGAATACAGAATTACTTGTGTGTATGTGTGTGTTTGTGTTTTTGCATTTTATAGGCATTTTCTTTGATAAAAGTACTCTTTTTGGCACCTATTCTGTGTCCTAGACTTTAAGTTCTTGAGTCATAATAAAAGCTGAAGTAATCACAAAAACACTATAGTGACTGCTGAGAATTAGTAGTTGAAAAGACTAACCTGTATTTGATTCCTTTGTTTGGAAAGGAAATGGAAAACTTCACCTATTTGTCTAGTTTTTTCCTTTGGGACTATGTTGGTTCTAACATGGATCATCACTAAGGGAAGCAGTTGTCTCCAGGGTCTGATATATTCAGCTTTTGCAGTCCAGCAATAATATTTTCTCTCTTTTGTGTGAATATCTCCTTTTCTAAGGATAGCTTATAGATAGTACATTCATGGAAGTCTAGACTATCATGTTTTCCTTCTGGCCATACAAGCGAAGCATGACGAAACAGGAAATGCTACCTGTTTTATTACTGGATTTTCCCCTTTGTGCCTGGGTGGTTCTTGAATGCTCATTTCTCATTCCATCTAATCAGCTTTTGACAGGTACATTTCTCAGCCCAGTTCCCTCTGAAAAGAAGTATTTCTTAAGAGCTTAAGAAGGATAATGGAGCAAAGCAAATGCTACAGGTGAGGCAGATGGTGTGTTGGTGAGCTGATAATTTGCTAGAAGTAAGAACTCTCTACATACACATGGCTAATGCGTGCAGCCTTATCTTTCTGTAATTGTCTGTTCTCATCCTGGCTCCTTTCTGTTTGTGTGCATCCTTTTGCTGTGGTCAGTGCCACCTTAGAGCAGAGCAGAAGCTTCTTTTCTCCTCTTTTAATGCTTGTACTATACCCACTAGAAGTGGGGTTTAATCACGCTTGGTGCTTCTGAACACTTGTAAATCCAGCACTGCACTCTTGTTTTCAGCCCTGGGTGGTCACCTATCTACATGTAAATGTGGCACCCTCAACACTACTGAAGCCCCAGAGCTAATCATTTTAATCTACCCTATGTCTTTTAGTGTCAGCCTTACCTGGTGCTAACATCTACAAGCACCAGCAAAGTGTGGATCATCTGTGCTTTCAGAAGCTACGCTGCCCG
The DNA here is from genome assembly GCF_000696875.1 of Nestor notabilis. NCBI lineage: Eukaryota > Metazoa > Chordata > Aves > Psittaciformes > Psittacidae > Nestor > Nestor notabilis. The sequence continues at coordinate 5,623 of NW_009933489.1, forward strand.
AGACCACTCATTTCTGTGAGGTGACTCTGAAAACAAGGCTGTTACTGGAAAGAGGTTCCAATCTGGTGGGATTTCTGAGCCCAGAAGCCAGAGGGAATTGGTACACTGCTCCACACTTCCCATGAGCATGAATTTAAATCCTTGAGGAATCTTTGAACTTCCTTTAATGGGAACTTGTGATTATCCGAGGTTAATTAGCTGTGCAAAAGTCACTTGCAAAGCTCTTCTTAGAATTTCAACATTCATTCAGATTCATCCTTTGATTGCCAGAAGCTCCTTTGTGCTGCTTCACTTTGTGCATCCTTTTAGATACATAAAGTGCTGCTAGTATTTGCTGTTGCTATAGTGTGTCATGTCTTAGGATCTCAGTGGACTTCACAGACATGAGATCTCACAGCATATCTATGGCAGTACCAGGTACCACAGGGTTCATAATACAGCTGAGGAAAGGATAGACCTTAGAACTGCTAAGAATCACAGGAGAAAATACTGCCATTGGCTGTGGGATGGATTAATGTCTCCAGTCCAGATAGTCCAGACACCTGCTATTCCTCCAAAGTGTGGGCCATTGACAAACATAAACTGTTTTTTTTGGGAATAGCCTAAAAATAAAGGAAAAGCCACACTGAAAATTACTGATTGACCTGATCACGTAGTATGAATGTTTGTATCTTTTATGAAAAAAGTAAAACCCAATCTCATGTCTTCTATTTCTAAAACATTTTTTACCCACATCCTTTGGGTGTGTCCCCAAGGACAGGAGCAGTCCCTTTGTGACAAACAGCAGTTGGTCTGTTCTGCAGTGAGCCATTTAATGACAGAAAATTGATCACAACAGTTGCTCCAAATTCATGATACCGGTACCTCTATTTAAACATTTTGGAGGCATAAAAAAGTCAGTGTAGCAGTTCTGCAAGGCCACTGCTGTTCCTTGATTCTCTTTAAAGTTTCTGGTAGCATGGTTGCAAACTGAAAGGGAAATGATTTCCTTTACAAAAATTTTCTTAGTTGCCAGGAAAGATGTCTTGTCAATCTGAAGACCTCAAGTTCAGCTTAATATTTACAGAACTAGTTGCACAGAGGCAGAGATAGCATAGATCTTCCCATGCTCTGTCATTTCTGTGTGTTGCAGATGGTCTTGAGGCACAGATAAAAGGAGAAAGGGCAGACTGGTTCATGACCCTTCTCTGGAAGGGAGCAGGGATGTGTCATTTAGCAAAGAGGGCTGTTGTTGTGTGTGGTTGCCATTGGGAAGGAGCCTGCAGTTACCTGGACCAAGCTGAAAGCCATTTACAACTCACTGCCTGGTTGGGATTTAAGTGAGAGACACATCAGTTTATTCCTGAATTTGTCTCCATGCAGTTTGTCAGAGGTCTGTGTCTTTGTTTTTGTAGATATTTTTCTTTTTCGGGGGAAACCAGTTCTTGGGTTTAATATCACTACAAGTGTTAGACTGAAGTAGGGGGAAACTTCACTGAGATTATGGTAACTGTATTCATTACTGCTGACCCAGGTGGAGTAGCATAACCTTACCTTGAGAAAAGACTGCGCCAAACCAGAGAGATGACATGGCTAAGAGGTGAAAAAAGGAAAGACTTAATGAGAAATAGAAGAAAACCACTATGAAAAGAGGACTAAGATGTGATAAATTTCCAAAGAAGAATCTTAAGTCAAGTCCTGTCGCCCTTTTACAACATCGAAGAATGAAAACAGCTCCTGTAACAATGAAGAGCAATATTTGAAATGTCTCTAGAATATATTTTAGTGCAATTCATCAGGTAGTACAAAATGCCATTGAGGACAAGGACACAACAGGGTTCAGGATGGCTCCAAGAGGCACAACAAAAGTTACTTGGACAACCAGACTTCTGCTCCCTGTAATCCAAGCTTTTCTCTGCAGTGGTCAGGCAAGTTTAATTTCACATTCTAATGGCTTTAATTTTTCATGTTTTAGGGGATGCTTGTAGCAAGCATTTGCTTGGCTTTTGTTCCCAAGAAGGCTGTGGAGTTCACTGCTAAGTCAAGGAAAACACGCTTAGGATAGCATCCTTAAGTAATACAAAGAAGTCTGTCTTTGAAACAAAGATACGTTTGACAGTGAGAAGCTAGGCAAATTGAAACGGAGTGATAATAGTATTTCATAGCCTTGTGCCTGGTTCCATTGCAGTTCCATTTATCTTTCTCTAGGGAGCTGTTTTTACAGCTCACTACACTTGAGCAAACTGGTGTAACTTCTCTCTGTGAGTGGCTTTTTCTGCTTCAGACATTGGCAATTCATGTGCTTTGGGTGCAAGATGGGCTTTCATCTAATGCCCAGAACGAAGTCATTGGATTTTCCTGTGCGAATCAACTCGAGTTGTTGTGTCTATCCTTCATGCTTGAAGGGGCTAGGTTATGTGAATCGATAACTAGAATGTTGAACATTTCTGGATGGGTCACACGACATAATACAAAAGCTTTAAAGAACAAGGCACCTGGTCTTTGTACCTCATGCAAATAAAGGTTTTATTAGAAAGTGAATTCTTTCATTGGTAAACCATGCCAGACAGTGGCAAACCATGCCAGACAGTGGCATTTTGGTACCCAGTCTTCAGTGCAATCACAGCCAGAAGCCTCCTCAGAGCCAACTTTATTAAGAGGTGTCTGTTAAACGTTTCACTTCGGGAAGGCAGAGAGGGGTTGGCCATGCACCCAGGCTGAGAAAGATCTCTGTGTCTGCCATTCCTCGGGTTTTCTCAGTGCCCACAGAGCTGCTGATAGATTTTCAGCTGGTTGTGGGTGTTAATGTTGGCTTGTCAATGCAGTTTGGCATTCCTTGTTTCGGGCTTCCACTGGAGCTACATTCCTGGGGTGATACCAGCTTAGTTAAAGTATATATGCAGCTTGTACCAAAATTCATGCTCTGATTTTTAAGCAGCTTTTTACTTGTGCAAAGGTGGCAGTTGTGTGTTGTCCCAGGGGACTGGGTAGACTCTGGTCCTTTAATCATTTGTTAACTGATCATCCCATAGCTTAGCACCATTATTTAGAGTTACAGGACACAATACATAGTATTTGATTCTGGTTTTTAATGTTCCCTTGAACTTTGCTTTGGCAAGGGGCCCAGACAGCAGTCTTCAGAAATAATGGTAAAGGCTGATTGCCTTTATGGGTTTCTAGATACCCTTTTGGCACCAAGCCTGGAGACCACAAGGGGCAGTGCTTTCTGCTCTAGACTGTATGCAAACCATGGAGAGCCAACTGCTCCACACATGGCTTCCAGGATGGACCATTGGGTAGGCTTAGAAGGTTGAAGCTCAGTTATAGAATCATGGAATGGTTTGGGTTGGAGAGTACCTTAAGATCACCCAGTTCCAACCCCCTGCCATGGGCAGGGACACCTCACACTAGACCATGTCACCCAAGGCTCTGTTCAGCCTGGCCTTGAACACTGCCAGGGATGGAGCATTCACCACTTCTCTGGGCAACCTGTTCCAGTGCCTCAGCACCCTCACAGTAAAGAACTTCTTCCTTAGGTGTAAGCTAAACTTCCCCTGTTTAAGTTTGAACCCATAAAGTTAAGACATCACAATACTTTCCCTAATATTTTCTCTTCAACCTCAGCTTCATGTGAAGAGCATGGTTTAGTTGAGCTGTCTAGTTACGTGGCTTCCTTTGGTTTTGCTTTAAACTGTGGCTTATTTTTAAGAGCAGAACATGCCACAAAGTGAAATTCCAGCTTAGGTGGAATTAGTGTGACCTGCTAGGGATGAAAAAGAAACAAAAACTGACTAGTTTGTCAGCACAGCAGCAGCTTTGGTGGTGTAGCAGCGTGGGTAGACTTGCTCCCTGAAAGCATACGGTGCTAGAGAAGTGTTTCAAGCTATATACTTGTCTCCCTTTGCTGCCACCTTTGCTATACAACTGGTCTCCCTAATGGCTTGGTGTGCATTGAGAAAGAACAGGAGTGGGGATGTAGCTTTATCTTTGTGAGGGTTTTGCTAGCACAGCTGTGCTCCTCTGAAGAGTGTGTTTAATTCTTTTAACTGACATGATGTTGGCACTACTTTTAAGTGCTTATTAGTGTCCCCCCCAGTTCATACAATTATTCAGGGATAGCTTCAAGTCTAAGCCAATGTTAGTATGAATTAAAGTGTGTGGAGGCCATGAGTTAACTTGGAAAAGGACAAAGAAAATTAAACAAGCCATTGGAGCAGGTTTTCCCATATAACTAAATGAGTTGAATTGTTATAACCTCTCTAAGCTCCTGAGACCTTCTGGCCTTTCTTATGCAGTGAGCTTCTGCCAGACTTTCTATAAATCTCTTTAAGGAATATTCCCGTATTTAACTGACTTGTGTGATCTAGTCCAGTTAAAATTGTTCTTTTAAAACCATTAGTCAAGAATTTCTGACATTGTGGCCTATTTGAAGTAGCCTGAAAACCCAACACAGAGCCTCTGTCTTTGTTTTTAAAGCCCAGGTACTCTTACAGTACTACTTCCTACATCCCTGAGAGCAATACTTTGGTAAGTAGGAAGGTTCAGGTGGCTTTACAGCATTTGTTTGAAGCCACAGTGCAGCACGGTGTGATTCAGTGGGTGAACGTTGGTTCCTTCATCCTGTGCTGCATGTGAATGTTGGAGTGGTTGATGTTCTGTGTGAGCAGAGACATGCAAGTATATCTTGTCCTAACAACTGCCTGAGTTTTGTCTTTTGCTGTTTCCATATAGGTGACATTTTAGATGAGGCAACAAGGAAAGACCTTTTCACTGACACTTTCTGTAAGGTTTGCAGGGCAGTGCTGCAGTTTGAGTCTGAAAGGACATCACACTACAAGGTAGGCAGGACAGGATTTCTCCTAGCAAGCACTGGGGCTTTGGTTTGCTTGGGGTTTCTACATAGTGTTACAGAAGTCTTTTTATAGTGTGTTTCTCAAGGCTGATGCTTGGCTTGGACATAAACCAGACTTGAATGTTGTGCAGATTGTGGGTTCATAGTGAAGGGCAATCACTTGCATGTCTTCAGAAGGAACTGAGCAGGTTCAGGCCATGCTATACATGGGATTGAAACAGATCTGTACCACATGAGCCAGGACATGGGTATGGCACACAGCAGTGCTATAGAGGATCAAGGTCATGCTCCTGATGCTGTCACTTGCTATTCACATGATTAAAACTCAGGTCTTGCAAGGTGTTGTATTTACTTACTTCAATTTAAGCAGCAACTGTGCTGTCAGGACTTGACAGGGTTCAGACCCTCAGTTTGATGTTCTGTTTCTTGGCTCCAAATCCAGCTGAGGATAATGGAAGCAATTGTAAAGTTACCTGTTTCACCATTACAGAGCAAACTAATGGAGATAATTGACTTTTTCTTTTCCTCACTTGTATTAACTAGCCAGATACGATAGGACCCCTTCCTCTTTGATGGTATTGTTATACTATCCTGCACTGCTCTTCAGAATCCTTAAAAGACACCTGAAAAGCATCAGATCAGAGAAGGCAATTCGTTTGCTTTGTAGGTTCCCACTGTATAGCTTGGCATGAGGGTAAGTGTGTTACAAGTGCAAGAGTTTGAAGGTTATGGGTTGAGAGAGCATCTAAGAATTAAAAAGTAATTGCTTCTGAGAGAAGAATACATTAACACCCAATGTTAGTTACCTGGACTGTCGTATCCTCAGTGGAAAGGTGCAGGAATCTCCACAGGCTGACTCCAAGCTGGAGACAGGGAAACCTGTTTCTCTCCGCTGACTGTATAGGGAGACTAGACTTCTCAGGTGAGTTATTGCCTGTCATTCTTCTGTGTCAGGACAGGGAACAGCCTTGATGCCAAGCCCCCAGGCTCAGTGGTAAAGCAGCACAGCAGACTTGCTTTGTGGCATGGCTGCATTCCTTTCCTTGCCTATTTTAGGTTTGTAGGGGGACATGTCAGGATTTTTGATTCCCCAAAGTGTTGAAAATAAACGACTCCAGAGGCTGCTTGAGGCAAAATGCTCTGAGTAAAGCTAAGTACTATGTTATTGATTAAAGTGTAGTATTGTGCCATGAGCTGGCATTTGTCCACTTGTGGCTCTGCTTTATACAAATACAATTTGGTAAATGTTGAAAGTAGGTTTTGATCAATAGAGTCCCAGTCACTGGGATATATTATTGCATGGATCCGTATTACTGAAACAGGAGTAATTCTTCTCTTCCCAGGGCAAAAAACATGCTCAGAAAGTTCGTATTTACATCCAAATGCATGGCGAAAAAGAGAAGAGGCAGAAGAAAACAGATGGCATCAATTTTCAGGTGACTGCTCTTCTTCATAGCTAAATAGAGCTTTTCCTTGTATGCTTCAGTGAATGCTTCTAACTAAGCTTGCCCATGTCTGCTTTCAGATGGATGGGAGTGAAGTAGTGGACAAGAACAAGTACTGCAGTCTCTGCAACGTGTTGTTTACTTCCCCAGTAGATGCTTTGTCTCACTACTTGGGAAAGACCCACGCTAAAAACGTGAAGCAATCCTCAGAGGGAGCCCACATGCCAGCACAGGGCATGCAGATTGTTCCTGGTAAGGACTAAAGAGTTTGCTTTGCATGTGTTTTCCTGTCAATCTCTGAAACAAATACAGGGAAGTATCTTCCTACACTTGCCACTCGTCTCTATGCTTTTCAATGCTGCCAAAGTTGTGGAGCTGCCTTGTGGTAACTATGTAGGTGAATAAACAGTGATACTCCGCGGCACTGAAGCTCTGAAGCCATGGAACCTTGCTTTCAAATACCCTGCCTTTCATTGGCTGTAACTAAAACCAAATATTTCTGATTTTTTTAATTAATGAAAGGTGATTGTTGTTCTGAGAATTCACTGCAGTGCCAACAAGAGGTTCCTCTGATAAATGAATATGATAAGTAATTGAAACGACAGTCCATGAGCAACACTTACTTAAGTGGTGTTAGTCCTGTACAAGTTGCTGAACTGTATTTAAGGATGAAGCATGGTTTCTGTGCTCTGCAGGATTCTTCTCTCTTCTTGGTCTGTATAAGGACCTTAGAGTGACCAGCCATCAAAGAGCTGATTTTTAGGTATCTAATGATGGGGGTTCTGAATATCACAGGATTATGTTCCTAATCAGTCTGTACATTCATATCAAGGGCTAAGATACCTTATAGTCTCTTACAAGTAGTTCAGCACCCAGCAGATTGTTGTTCTGCAGTCACCTGTTTTGTTCCTTGGAATTGTTTTAGCCTTCCTTTTGCTGTGCTGTCAGCTGATTTATCCTCTACTTCCACGCCTCCAGCTTTACAGCAGCCATCAGCTGAGAAGCCCTTGCAGCCTTCAGGAGCTGAAGAGTCTCCATCATCCTCCAACACAAGTCTGAAGTTAAATGATCCAGACAAGTTCTGCAGGCTCTGCTGTGCTTCCTTTAATAATCCACTTACAGCCCAGCAGCACTACAGTGGTAAGAAACACAGAAGAAATGAAGCACGGAAGAAGATCCTGGAGGAGCTAGGAGACAAAGTTGTCCCTGCAGAATCCAGCACAAGTGGTAAGCAGAACGTGAGCAAGTGTTGCAATCTCTGTGTGTAGCTTGAGTTGTCAGTTCTGATTTGTGCAAGGATCTACTCTGACGTGTGCAAGGAAATTACAGCCTTCTGTGCTAGAGAACAAGTTCATTTTTTCCTTTCTATTTGGTCTGTGAGTTGTTAAAGTTGTGTCTCTTGAGTTCTGAAGCCAGATTCAAAGGGTTATAGAAAATACCCCAGTCCCCTAAATCCAAGGCCAGGATCAGTTGTATCTGTGTCATTCTTAAGATGTTCATCCACCTTGTTCTTAAAAACCGTTTATGCTGGAAACTCTACGATCTCCATAAGGAGTATGTCCCAGGCCTTCTTAATATTAAAAGCATCTGCTAACATTGAACTCAGCTTTCTCTGACCACGGTGTATTTCTTCACTATGCACAGAACCAGAAACAGGCACAAGAATTGAATCATTTGTTTCCTTTTTGTCTCATTCTTTAAATAATTGAACACTGGTGTCATGTCTTCTCTTAATCTTTTATTCATGAGCTGGTTGTCAGAATTATTTCAGTCTGCCCACATAAGGAAATCAAATTCCTAAGCAGTCATTGCTCCCCAGCCTCCCATCAGGACAGTCTGCAGCTCAAGAACTGTGTCCAAAGCCAGGGCCCTGTTGCTGCGCAACTTCCATTAATTCTTAGAGGGCATCATCTGGTGCTGTGCAACTGAACTGTCAATTCTTTCTTTAGTCAGGTATTTACAACAGTATTGAATTTTTCAGTACAGTTCATTCTCATCAGCACTTGACAACAGTCACTGGCATTATCTTGTATCACTTCAGTCATCAGAAATACTCCTTGGTAATGTTCAAACCATGGTTACTCTGCGTCTGTACTCCTTACCAGCTTCCTTCATAAGTATTGTTCTAGTGTAAAACTGCAGCAGAGACTCAGAGTCCATAAACACTCTTTATGTCATTATATGAGGACTCTTGCATGGGATGGAATCATGATGTGCTTTGAGTTTTACTTTTCAGTTGCAGTCTCTCAAACCTGCATGTTCTTCCTTTCCAGCAGTTGGAGCTGGTTATTACATATGCCCCATATGTAATGTCACGCTTACTTCTATAGAAACATACCAGTCCCACCTGCAAGGAAAGAAGCACCGGCTTAAGTAAGTCAATAAGTCTTTTGTTACTATTCCTCTGTAGTTTTTAGTTTCAAACTTTTCCATTAGTCCTGTTGTTTGCTGTTAAGGGACTTCGATTATTTTGGGGGGGGGGGGGGGGTTTTGATTTGGGGGGTTTGTTGCTATTGTTGTTGGTTGGTTCACTGGTTTTAAGGTGCACTGTCCATTTAAGCATCATACTTGTGACTGAAATTCAGTCTTAAGAGTTCTCCCAGTTGCATTTTCAATGATAACCCACAGGAAAAGTTCTGAAACCTGTCCAGTTTCCCCACTTGTTTTGCTATCTCGGGATAGCAGCACCTATTTTGGTACAGCATCTTCAGTGCTCAGTCTAGAAGGAAATGGTCTGAACTTAAACATTCCTATTCCAGAGAAGACCATAATCCTGAAAAGTGCCAAATCTCCATCAGTTGTGTAGTCTTCAAAGACAGCAGTGTAGGAAACTGCTACAGGCCTGTCTGCAGTGTAACAAAATCAATGTATAAAGCTGGGGAATTAAGGCAGAACAAGATAAATTTAAGGGATGGGTCTTTGGAGCTGCCCTTCAGGGAGTATCTTTGTCATCTAACACTTCGTCTTCCAGCCTGAGGAAAGGGAGAGTAGATTATAAACTGATAAGTAGTTTCAGGGACCACATTTATCTTGTTGGGGTTTTAGACATCCAGGTTGTTTTTTTCTGTGGAGTCGCACAGTTTGCCTGGAATCACTGTGTTGCAACTGTTCAATAGAATGGATCTCATAAAGGAATTAGTAACTTCATTACTTGACAGTATTTAATGTAATTGCTTCTTATCTGAAGCTAATTGGAGATTAGTTCATAAGAGAGAATATTAAATTTGGGGGTCTATTCGTAGTTTTAAAATGTATGCAGTCATTTAAAAGCATCTTATTCTTGCAGCATCTTAGGTCAGAAGAAACTCATGTCCTGTCTTCAGGAAGTTTTTCTGGATTTTTAGTTTTCACAAAGAGTAGAATTTGTGCCCTGTAACTTCGGCTTTACAGATACAATCATGTGTAACATTGTCCATGTAGTTACACAGAACACCACACTTGGAGTATGTTCTTTTTCTACCTCTGGAAATGTGACCTATTTTAACTCAACAGATGCTAATGAAACCAGGCAGTATTAATAACTAAGACTTTCTGTCCAATTTATGCAGAGAAACAAAGCTGGCCCATCTCATGAAGAAACCAAAGAAAAGCAATGACTCCGTGCAAGAGGAATTAACAGATTGCATTAAAGTTCAAGAGGCTAAAGGTCAAGAGCCAAGGAGACGTTTGGTAAAAGTGGAAGAGGAATGGATTCAAGATGCAAACATTGAAGGTGAAAGTGACCTTGGTGAGGTTCCATCTTCAAACTCTAAGTGTCAACAAGGACATTCCAGCCTTATCTCGAAAACCCAGTCACCTACAAATACTGGGGACACGAGATCACCAGGTTGGCCATCAACATGTGAGCACACACTAGGAACACCTAATTGTTGCTATAACAAGGAATACTGTAAAGAAGAACAATCTGAGGTGGCCATCATCAGTGATAAGAGCTTCAGCCTGTTGGCTGCAGAGCCTACAGAGTGCTACAACTTTACACTTGCTGAAACTTCTACCAACTCCTACAGAAAAGAACAGAAATCTCAGATAAAACGTTTCAAGGAGGAAGACGAACCCATCAGTGAAGAGCTGAAGTATGAAAAAGAAGCCCCAAAGTGGAAAAGAAAGAAAAGTAGTGAAGGTGCAGATCTTGGAGGAGAAAATGAGAAGTTGAATGAAAAACAGAAGAGAATGAAAGTTGAGCTGGGCTTGGTGAATAAGAAGAAATCAAGACCTTTTAAAGACAAAATACTTGAAGAGAACCCTGCTGAAAGAACCAGCAAAAATCCCAAGAAGGATAAAGAGAAGCCGCAAAGAGAGGGCAAAATAGAAGAGGAGCTACTTTGGGTTGAATCTTCGGGATATTGATAGAGGTTTTGCTTAGCTTTAAGTTGATTCTGTTTGTAGACTCGCCCATTTTGTACTATACTATCACTCTTTTGGGTATTAAAACAAAAGATTTTGTTCCATCTGGGAGTGAGAAAAACCGTGTCTTCTGAAATGTTGGGGCAGTAGTTAGGAGTCAGTTTTAATCCTCTAACACAGTAGCCATTGCAGTTATGTGAGTTTAAAAGCTTGTAATCTCTTCTGGAATATAGCACAAATAAGCAGCAGTAGTTTAGAGAATACTGCTGGAATTCCACCAAAATGTGTAGCTTATTTCTAATGTTAATGGTGCCTACTGTTGAGGTGTCTGTTACCCTTCACCACAGTGTTCCCAGCCATGTCTGTCACCATTTCTCTGCCAGAAGAAGAATGTGAAAGGCTTTTGATTCCAGATCTTACTTGCTGTTGGGTCTTGCTTGTTTGTCACCAGTTCTGAAGGGAAAATGAGTCCATTAAACGTGCAAGTGGTTGCCAGATGTACATTGTCTAGTAGTTTTTTCCTCATTGTTTTCCTCATGTTTAGTTTAATTTAGGAAACACAGAAAAGGTGCAATATGCACAATGAAGTGCTAACACGAGGCTATGTTCTGCTTCGTTCACTCAAAGTGGTGTACAGAAGGAATGGAACATCTGTGACCCAAGGTTTCTGATCCAAAGCATATCCTGAAAAGTCAGTAACAGCGCTGTATTCCCATTTAAAATGTCATATCACCACACCTTCATTCATGGATTCATGTTATTGTGGCATAAGCACTGATGTTCTACATATGTGCAATGAATTGAGAAACTCAGATGATGGGCTTCAAGTTCTTGTGTTGCTCCCGACCCTCTCAGATGAGCCCCTCAGTAAGCCATGGACACTGGAAATGCAGCATTCCCTACAGAGGCTGGGGCAGGCAGGATGCCCAAGAGAAAGAGGGGAATTTCATGGTCTCTCTGCACTGTTGAGCTGGGGTTGTGTAGAGGGTTTGAAGCCTGTTTGATGTCTTACTGAAAGCCGCTGGACTGAGTAAATACAGTTAAGTTCTGACAAGCGATCATTTAAAAGCTATTTCATAAGACACCATTTAACATCTCTCTTACTGCCTGCAGGTTGCCAGAAAGGTTTTTCTAAGCCTTGATGTGGGATCTCAAAGCCATCACGCTCTTGGTTTGCACCACTCAGGCTGCACTTTCCCCTGGGTTAGTCTGTTTGTAGAGGCAGCTGTGCTGAGCTGCTGCTCACAGTAACTCTGCCCAACTGAAACTTTCTGTTGTGGGTTGTTGTGGTGTGGGATGGAGCAGAGACCAGGGCCCTCAAGCCTGTCTGATTTTGTCTTCGTTTTGGTTTTGCAAGTATAAGAAGCAGGTTGAAAAGCCTTGAAAACAATGGAGTCTGCTTCATTTTTTCCAGGACTTGTGTTTTGTGGTTGATTGCAATCTTGGACTGAAGTTTTTCCTGCTGCTGCTAAAGTTATAAATCTGAGTAGTTCGTAGCTGAGTCCATCCTCTAACAGACAAACTTAACTAGATACATGTACTGCTAAACAATGCTGAGCAGGAGCATGTAGGTGCCAGTATCAATTCATTGCTCAGGAAGCTCAGGAACCTGAACTCGGCGCTCCATGGGGATTCAGCACTAAGTTTTAAGCATACATAGGGTCCTTGTTCTGGTCCCCTTTCCTAATCTCTCCTACTCTTTGAGGCTGATGATGCCTCTGCTTTGTTCAGTGCTCTTTTCCTCACTTAGGAGTTACATGCCTTTCTGCATCTTTCCAAGGATTCTGTCCCTGGCTTTCCTTTGCCTTTGCTCATTTGATGAGGGAGTCTCAAGTCAGACATAAATAACTGCTTTTCTCATTGTTTACATGGGCCAAGAGTGGGTTCATTTACTTAGGCTGTTGATGACAGTTGTGAGCTGTTGTAAGCTGCCAACTGCAGGCTGCTTGTACTGTCCTACAGTGTAACTGGGGAGGTTTTCAAGTGCTCTCTCCTCTATCTACTCTTTGCAGTGAGAATAACACGGGCAGCACTGCAGCTTGCTCCCATGTAAGACAAAGAATGACTTCCTCTTCCCTCAAAACATCTAGTTTAAGGCATTGTAAGATCTCTTGCTATTTCTGCCTCCCTGTCAAATAGAATTATACAAATGCAGCAGTGTCTTCCACAATCATTTGTAGGGAAGCCCTGCTCCATATGGTCACATAACACCTCCTCGCCTTAGGAAGTCAGTGTAAGAAAACAGACCCGCAGCACACAGAAAGACCACAAGGTACTCCACTTATACAGGGGAAATAAGTACCAATTTACTTGCTTCTGAAGTAAGAGTTGCACTTTTAGAAGTCAGACGGAGAATAGCACCTCTGAATACCTGGTAAAAGCAGGAGTTGGCAGAGCAAGGAGGTGGGTTTGGTTTTCTTGGCGATCATTCTCAAATCTGTGCTTGAAATCCACACCTTGCTCACCCAGCATTGAAAAGTGGTTGCACGAACTATGTAGAATAGCTCTAAACAAAGGTTCCTGGTGTCAAAAATGAAAGATAAGGTCCCCAAAGAAGTGTTCTTGCCACATTTTGATTAAGAAGTGATTAATCTCTGATGTAAATGCTGTGAATGAGACAGAGCAGGTTCTCTTCTAGCAGAGGTGACTTACAGCTCTCATTTAGATAAGTGATATCCAATTTTCTAGGGCCATAAATAACAATTATTGTTCCTGTGTTTCCTGATTGCCTTGTTCCAAGCCGTTCACTTCTGTGCCAGTAGTTATCTACATGCTACACATTTTACAATACTAGGCACAGAGATTGATGACGTTACTTACCCTTTACTGTAAATATGTCTTTTTCCACTTCTTACTAGCAAAGGGATCCACAGTGACTGTAATAAACCTAATCCTGCTCATCTGTTCCTCCCATTAAAACTGCCAAAGCATTATAATTCTGATCGGAGAAACAAATTAAGCCACAGATCTTTCTGAACAGAAAGACTTGAAGATCTGCCTGGAGCCCCCTTACAGTCAATGCTGGTTTATCCAGGTTCCTCAGTGAAGGCCCAACAGCCCTAAATGTGATGTGTCTCCCCTTTCAGTAAGCCTGTGTGCTGCTTGGCTTTGGGAAAGAACAGCTGTGTATCAAAAAAGGCAGGTTAAAGCTGTGCACATGCAGCAGAGCACAAAACCAAGGTTAAAACTGCTGTTACAGGCTTAACTGCTGTTAAACTGCCGTTTTAACTGCTGAGCTTAAATGAAGGCTCCTGTATTTCAAGTTTGGCTCTGACCCTGCTTCACCAGGACACCTGGATCAGGTACTTAATTCTTCTAAGGCTTCTTTTTTACCTACAAATGGTGCAGAAGGGGACTCTGGCAGATTTGTCCTGCCCCTGCTGTGCCCCTGAATCATAGAACCAAAGCTGACTGCTGCTGCCAGTTTCCCCCTTGTCCTATTGCTCCAGTCCCTAATGAAGAGTCCCTCCCCAGCACCCTTGTAGCCCCCTTCAGACACTGGAAGCTGCTCTGAGGTCTCCACGCAGCTTCTCTTCTCCAGGCTGAACAGCCCCAACTTTCTCAGCCTGTCTCCATACAGGAGGTGCCCCAGTCCCTGATCATCCTCGTGGCCTCCTCTGGACTTGCTCCAACAGCTCCATGTCCTTATGTTGAGGACACCAGAACTGCACACAGTGCTGCAAGTGGGGTCTCATGAGAGCAGAGTAGAGGGGCAGGATCACCTCCCTCTCCTGCTGGTCATGCTCCTTTTGATGCATGTCCTTGTCGTGCCTAACCTGCTAACGTGTGCAAGCCTATTTCTATAGAGACTGAGGGGCTGAAATCAGTGTAAATCACCCGAATGCAATGCCTTGAGCTGCATCTCAAATTTGCCATGTACCTGTGGAATCAGAGCACAGTGTAAGACAGTTGTTTGAAGTAGTTGTTATTACAGTTTAATTAAATCAAGATGTTTCAGCTCTTGGTCAGCGCTGCCATCCAACACGGAAGCTGACAGGGTGCTTAATGCTTGTATTTATCACCTGGAACACCAAGATGAAATCACCAGGGTGAGGACTGGGAGGTTTGGATTCTCTTTCCAGCCTTTCCACAAGCTTCTGATTTACAACTTGCCATGAACATGGTGCCACATGAGCTCTTCCAGCTGCAGCTTTTTTAACCTTAACATGTTGTAGCTGTTGGTTCTTCACATACACCAGTGGAAATGACCTGAGAGAGGAGGCTACAGCCCTGTCAGATCTGATGGTGACTTTCCATCTGTGTCAGTTTCCTATCCTGCTTGTATTTATAGATGTGATGAGCAGCTAGGCACAATATCTTTTTAACCCTGACTAGCTTTAGCACTTCTTGACTATTCCCTTTAACTGGTGATGAATGCAGGTACCACAAAAACTGATCCCAAAAAATGAATAAATAGGAAACCATAAATAAGTACAGAGCCATAAATCTGTGGGAAAGCTTTGGAAAAGGACCAGCAGTGATCCTCATCTCCAAATACACTCACGTCCTTTATTTCTAAGAGCTCAACTTACAGTTGAGAGCAATGAAGTGCTATTTCAACTGGTTATTTTTGGCGAAGGGTTAGGCATTGATTCCTATTAACTTCAAGGAAACTCTGCCTGCCTGGCTTTGCTTCTGGCAATCCCTCCTGCTTGGGATGGAAGAATTGGGCATAAATCCCAATTTCCACAAGTGACTGACATCTCCAGGAGTCCTGATCACCTGCAGGAGCCTGCCTTCTGCAGCAGGCTTCTTCACAGCGTTCATGCTCACCAACACCAAGCAAAAACATAGACCCTCAGGTCCCAAAGCTTTTCTTCTTGCACTGACAGCTCAGGTCCTTGCTTTTTCTCTACTTCAGGTATGAGAATTTGAAGTAAAACCAGAATCTCAATAGGGGGAATGTGGAAGAAGTGAGACATTGTATTTTGGGGTTTTTTTCTCCAAAGGCTGTGGGGAAAAGTGAAAATCTGTGTGTGGGAGGGAGGGGAGATGTAAAAGAAACCTTTAAAATGAAGTAGGGTTTCCTAGGACTCACAATGAAACTGTTCACAGCAGCATCCTGAGCACTCACCTAGCAAACAGCTGAAATAAAGCTGTTTTCCCCAAAGCTAGGTGCTTCCAAACCATCTGCTTTGTAAGCACGAGCTCCACAGGCTGAACCGTGGTTCCTGATAACAGGGTGCTGTATGAGAAGCATATTGGCTGTGATACCTCTTGCTCATAGCTCAGCTTCTTCCCTCTAAATGTTTCTTTTGGAATTGCCTTATATCAGTCTCTACTGATGCTATTTCTGAGCCACAGTGGCAAAACCTTCGCTGTTCTAGTCAGCAGAAATGATGATTTCTGTTTCACTCCACCCCCCCATGTCAGTGATACGTCAATGGTACTTAACACATGGACGTACCACAGTGTATATGTACAGGTTCTCTCGGAGTGTTAATCAAAACTCTCAAGTCTGTATCTCTATATTCATTCGAGTTCATGTGCAAGTGAAGTCTGTGCCTCAAGAGCACAATGGGAGAAGCTGCGTGGGTTTTCTGCTCAGTTCTTCCCTTCCCTGCCTTCGACCTTTCTGAAATCCACCTCCTGTGCTTAGAAATAGCTCACTCTGCCTTGCTCAGCTTCACGCAGTAATGCTCCCTGTCTTGCTTCGCACTCCCATGTTGCTGCAACACCAAGAGGCTGGCTGTGACTCTGGTCATCAGTCACGCAGGGAAGGCGTTGTGTGACCGCTGAGATGTGAGACTTCCCAGCAGCCTGCAAGGGTTGGCTCTTTGGCCACTTCTTAGAGGTCAGTACAAGTTCTGGTGCTGGAGCTCCATGCAAGTGCAGATCAAGGCACCGTGCAGGATGCACTCAGCTCAAGTGGGCTTCCCTTCAGCAGCAGCATCTGTGCACGCACTAAGGTTCCAAGTAGCTCATGTCAGTGGTGCCTGTGATGCAGAGACCTCAGGGCCCTTTGGAAAGGCACCTTTCGCAGGTGTATTATGTGCTGTGTTCAAATTGGGGTGTGAGGCATCTGTGATAGATTTTGACAACTCTTGGGATGAGTGTCTCCTCCCTGCCCAGTCATTTCATGTCACTCTTTGAGAGTATCTGTACTCACAGCCTAAGCAAGGAGATGTGCTCATTTCCTTTGAAGTACCCTCAAAATGAGATGATTGTATGGAAGGGGCTTTGTTGCACCTCTGCTCTGGAGCCAGGCTGAGAGAGCTGGGCTGGGGCAGCCTGGAGAAGAGAAGGCTCCTTAAGGGGAGACCTTGGAGCAGCTCCAGTGCCTAAAGGGGCTGCAAGAAACCTGGAGAGGGGCTTTGGACAAGGGCCTGAAGGGACAGGACAAGGGGAATGGCTTGAACCTGCCAGAGGGGAGATTGAGATGAGCTCTTGGGCAGAAGTTCTTCCCTGTGAGGGTGCTGAGGCGCTGGCACAGGGTGCCCAGAGAAGGTGTGGCTGCCCCATCCCTGGCAGTGTTCAAGGCCAGGTTGGACACAGGGGCTTGGAGCAACCTGCTCTAGTGGAAGGTGTCCCTGCCCATGGCAGGGCGTTGGAAGTGGAGGAGCTTCAAGGTCCTTTCCAACCCAAACCATTCAATGATGATTCTATGATTTAAGAAAGATTCCTCTCGAGTCTGACAGAGAGGGTGATGCTGCTCAACTCCTGCCTCCTGGTTTGTTTGTATCTCATGTTTTCTTCTTTTTTCTGGCTCAGCAAATGAAGGAACGAGCCCGCACACACCACCCGTGCTGCTGTGCCGACCCAGCGCTGCGCCTGCGGTCAGGGTGTTGTGGCACCCAGCCCAAGCAGAGCCGGTGCACTGCCTGTGGTGGAGCTGCGAATGGGGGTCTCGCTGTGCGCTGGTGCACAGTCTGCCTTTCATCTTTCTATACAGTGCTCAAAACAGCAAGAAGCACCAGTTGGTGGAGAGAAAGAGGTTGAGACAACACCTGTAAGCTGGTGTTACAGAACCATAGAATCACAGAGTGGTTTGGGTTGGAAGGGACCTTAAAGCTCATCCAGCTCCAACCCCTGCCCCGGGCAGGGACACCTTCCACTAGAGCAGGTTGCTCCAAGCCCCTGTGTCCAACCTGGCCTTGAACACTGCCAGGGATGGGGCAGCCACAGCTTCTCTGGGCACCCTGTGCCAGCACCTCAGCACCCTCACAGGGAAGAGCTTGGGCCTAATGAAGCCTTGCATTGCTTCTAGGGGTGCTGGGAAGAAAAGGAAATATAGTTGAAAGTTTAAGGGGGATTTTTTCCCCTGTATCTTCTACCTGCACTGTCCCAAGTAACTTCATGTCTTCCTGTTCCCTTTCCAGGTACCACTGACTCTCATCCACTGCTGAGAGCAGCTGGAGGAACAAGAGCATTTTGATTGCCCTGTGCTGTGGAAGACCTAATTCTTAATTACAGCCTTGTGTTAGCCTTGCCAAACATCAGGCTAATGATGGATCTCTCTTGAAGCTGGAAATTGTTTCTAACGTGTTTCATTTTTCAAGAAAATGAGTGAACCCATGAGAATTCCCTGCATTTCCCTCTGCGGGATATAACATCAGTCATTCCGTCACTCCTAGGCATAAACTAACTCCCTACTGAGTTATTCATGAGTAATTCTCAGCCAGGCTGATGTATATCTGATCACTTCCTGAGGAATAAATCAAGCATCTCCCTTCACGCTGAGTGCTGGCACATCACACAGTTCTCTGGGACTTGATGGAGCAGAAAAAAACCAGCCCAAGCCCAAATCTGTCCCACATCCCTGATGAGGTTGGTTGAGCTCTCAGACCAGCTCCCCTCATTCCACCTCTGAGCTCTGATGCTCTTCTATATTCCACCTCCTAAAACTCATTTTTCCATCCTGCCCATACATAATAAATCATGATCAGCCAGATTACAGCACCCTGCACTACATCTCTGTCCGGTTGTATCACTCCATCCCTGGGCCTTTCTTGCTCTTCCCTTCTCACTGTTCTGCTACATTGGGTCGTGTCTACAGCAGTTTTACAGATTGTAAATAGCTGGGGCCAGTATCCAGCTTCTCTGTGAATCACTTGATGTGCTCTGGGGTGGAGTAAAACACTTGGGAACAGAAGGAACAGCTTCTACGAGGGGGACTGGTAGGAGTAGGATGTTTGTTCTCAACCTAAAGGTACCTTACAGAGGGGTCACAATGGGAGCTCTGCAGTAGTGGTGCATCGAAATTGACCCCTCCCGGGTATCAATCCTCCTGCTACTACTTTTGCTTTATAGGATGCCTTTGATGGGCTTAGAAAATGCATGAGGTTTGAAGGTCATCAGCACTAAGAGGTTCCAAGCCGGATGAATCCCCTCTCTGTGAATGTGCAGGTACCTTGTAGGTGCTGGCTGAAGGAAGAGAGCTTTGCTCAAAGCAGGGGGGCCTGAAGGGTGATCTGGAGTGACAGTCACGCTCAAATAGCAAGAAAAGTGGTGTTAAGGAAGGTGGTGTTAAGAAAAGTGGTGTTAAGGAAGGTGGGAAGCACCTGGAGGAGGAAGGGGGTAGAGGTGGGAAAGAGGGAAGAGAGAAGGGGGAGAAGAGTGGCCAAACCTTGAGTCTGAAAGGGAATGTTCACACTGGAGAGTGACATGGGTCAAAATGATGATGATGCGTTTGGGGAGGCAGCTCAGGCAGGCAGGCAGGAAGGAATGTGCCAGCCTGGCCCTGTCTGAGGAGGTACAAAATGAACCTTGACAGGCTTTAGGGCTTTAGGGGCAGAACCCCCCCAAAATTCCAAGCTCTCTTGAATGTTTTCATGAAAATGCAATGCTGTTAGCCTATCTGGGCTGGGAAATGGAAGTCTCAGCTTTTTCCGAGCAGCACACTCTAGGACAAGCCTAGCCCATGGCAGGGGGCTGGAACTGGATGATCTTAATGTCCCTTCCAACCCAAACCATTCTGTGATTCTGTAAAACCAGGCTCACATTTCTTCTGCATTTAATTTGAGCCAATATGGATGTATAGGTGCTACGCCATCATCCTGAGGCCAATCCCTGCTGTGCCACATTGTCCCAGTGCACGTTTGGGATGGAAGAGTGGATAATATTAATTATCTGTGGTTCTTTTTTCCCCCAACAGGCTCCCAAAACAGAGTAGAGGGGTAAAGGCTTTGTGTAAAAGCATTATTATTCAGAAGGAAATGAATTCTCATGAAACATGTAAGGTGTTAGCAAGTAGGAAAAGGTGCTTTAACCGAAACAACAATGTGTTTTCTGTGTTTTAAACTCATTTCTCGAGCTAGCCCAGCAATTCCAGCTGGGTTAAAGGCCAGCTCTTTAATGTTCTTATTTCAGCTGGGATTGCAAAGGGCTTTTGTCTGTGTAAGCCCCACATTCTCAGAGAGAGCAGCACCTCTGAGATGAGATCAGTCCCATGGGCTGGAAATGAGGTGGTCAGTCGAGCTTGTGAAGTTCCCAATGTTTTTAAATTCTTTGAGACCCCATTTATATATTTTAAGGCTCCTTCTGGATTTAGTGTCAGGGTGGTGGTGCAGGTCAGGAGAAGTAGGATGAAGGAGGGGAGTGGGTTTGTGCGTGGCTCAGTGCACAAGGAGAGGAGTGGGTTTGTGCACACTCTTTAGCCCAAGGCAGAAATCTTTGTGTTTCAGTGAACATTCTGCAGGCAAAAAGCAAGTGAAGGATTTGGGCCTATGAAAAGGGAAAAAACCCCAAACCCACATCTTTTTTTTTCTACCAGAATTTCTCTACCAGTGTAGCCAAAGGCACGAGCCTGGGTAGGTGACAACTGAACAGACAGATTGAACATCCTCTAACAGATAGACTTTATTGAGTACATGCACAACTAAGCAAAGCAAAACGGTGATGTCCAGGCTCCATAAACAAGATCTCACCAATGCGTTGGCCAGACGTACTGGGAGTCTTGGGAACCTGGAGATAGATGCTGCAAAGGTCCATGTGGATTCAGCTCCTTTAAGTCTGAGGGGATTACAGGGTCTTCTGTTCTGCTCATCTTTTGTCGTCTTTGAGGCTGGTAACACCCCCGCCATCTTCAGTGTGTGGTTTTCCAAGCTCAGGCATGATGTTTGTTTCTCCTTACTTCCAAAGACACAGTCCTTGGTTTTCCTTTTCCCCTTCTCTGCTTAAGGAGTCTTAAATCACACAAGAGCAGCTTCTTGACATTAGCATTTGAGGGTGGGAGGTTCAAATACAATAGTTACTTGTTATATTATTATTACTAAAAATAGTTACTTATGCTAACTTTTGCTTTTTTACTGTGAGGGTGATGAAACACTGGTACAGGTTGCCCAGAGAGGTTGTGGAGTCTCCATCTGTGGAGATAGTCAAAACCCAGCTGGATACAGTCCTGGGCAGTCTGCTTTAGGTGACCCTGCTTGAGCAGGGGGTTTGGACTCGATCATCTCAAGAGGTCCCTTCCAACCTCTATCATTCTGTGATTCATGCCAACTGCAGGCTGCTTGGCCTGCCCTTCCCTCCTGGATGGCCCTCTTATAACAGAGAAGGCCATCCCTCACATCAAGGTCTGGCATGGCATGTGTCCCCACCGCTCAACGCCTACTGGGTTGCAGCCAACAGCGGAGCTAAAGGTTCTTCTTGGTGGCAAACACAGAGGCCAACCCAGTCTTGCCCTTGACTATGGTAGGAGGCGTTTGGCCAGCCTCAGTCCTTGCACCTCGTTGTCAATGCAGAGTTTCACCTGCCTCATCCAGTAACAAGTCACTACCATGGCAAAGCACACACAGATTTGCATTAGCAGTATAACTACTACAGGGTGCAGCAGCGCGTTGAAGATGCTGGTGGCAGTGGGGGACCAGCCAAAGAAAATTTCCCACCAGTGGTGTTCTCCCACCCTCTTAATTCGTTCCATTACCTGCTTTATAACACTACCATCATGATGTACAGTTATTAGGATCTTTCTAGCTTCTGCCTTAGCATTTTCTAACAGCTGCTGTAAATTTGCATGCTCCAGCATCTCTTTTACAAGTGACAAATCCATACCGATAGGGGTTGGAGTTATACTACGATACAAGGTGTAGTTTCTTATTAGCAACTGGCTAGTAAATACAGGTGGTTTATACACAAAATCACAGCCTCTAATAATAGCTACGTTGCAAGCACACATATTTGAGTCGTTAAACACTGTCTGGTTATAGACTTCATTGATTTGCACGTATCTACACGTGGTTCTGAAGCACACGCACCCTTTCCCT